>NC_053026.1:623026890-623297219 GCF_003073215.2 Triticum urartu
GACGACGGCTCTCATGTTGCTGCTTTTTCAAACAAAAGTTGGGATCCAAGTGAGCTAAAGGGTTAGAAAACCTTACTTTACGGATCACTCATCGAACTTTTTGTCTTGGCAAGGGCTCTGAGTCGGAGGAAATGATAGTTACCTCTGCTTCCACAGCCTGACTGGCCCCGGTGTCATCCTGGTAATGATCAATGTCAATAAGATTGTTAAAAAATTGGCCAAGGGAATCAAGGGCTACCTCCGAATCAGATGTATCATCAAGCTTCATCAAATCTTCAACAGTGCTCTTTTTCTTCTTTTTCGACCTCTGGGTCATTTTCTTGGCGTTTATGGCGGCGGCCTTCGCTTTCTTGGCAGCCTCGTGGTCATACTTAACTTTCCAAAAGTCAGAGTTGGCCTGCAGACAGGTAAAAACAAGATAAAGAGTTAGGCAAGTATTAAAACAATACGGCTGGGAAAATACAAAAGAGAGAAATAACGACATCCTTACTTCTGGCACCCGGTTAAGCTAGCAGAAGGGGTTTAACCTGAAGACACTGCAATCTTCGTATTTCCCGTTCACCAGAGGAGTTGACATTGAGACAATATCTTCTTCTGTCAATTGAACAGGGCTGTGACGAAGAGAGTCATCGGGGCCTCCACCATACTCATACATCAGCTTTGACCGGCGGCTCAAAGGGATGACCCGCCATGAGATCCAACAGCGGGTCAGATCAACTCCAGTTAACCCATTCCCCAACAGAGCATTGATCCTTTTGATGGATGGTATCAGCCTCTTGCGTTCAGCGACAATAAGCTTATCAGGAAGCGCGAACTTGGAGTCAAGGCGATCGGGGCGGTAACCCGGCAGGGGCTTCTCATTTGCTGGTGAAGTATCCTGGCAGTAGAACCAAGTCTGGTTCCAGTCCTTTGGGTGACTTGGTAAGACAATGAGGGGGAAGACGGCACCCTACCGGCGCTGAATTGATATGCCTCCAAGCTCTAAGCTAAGGCCGTTGGTGCACTCGTTCTGCCGGTTTAGATAAAAGTATTCTCTAAACAACTCCATGGTCGGCTCTTGTTGAAGATATACCTCACAGAGCACTTGGAAGTTACAGATGTTAGATATGGAGTTGGGCCCGATATCTTGAGGGTGGAGATTGAAAAAGTGGAGGACCTCTCTGAAGAACTTTGAGCCGGGCGGTGAGAAGCCACGGTTCATGTGGTCAGTAAAAACGATCACCTCACCGTCTCTCGGATTGGGCCGTTCTTCTTCCAGGTCAGGGGCACGGTAAGACATGACGGTTTTCACTGGAAGAAATCCTATGGTGAAGAACTCTTTTAGACGTTCCTCAGTTATGGTTGAGGGAACCCAGTTACAGATGGTTGGTGTTTTGGACGGCATGATGTGCAAGGAACTGGAAAGAAAAGCAACATGCCGGTTCAGTTTAATGGTGAGATTGACAGTTAAGTGATGAAGATGTAAACAAGTAATGGCGGCTTAGTTAAGGGCTAATGACATATAAGGAAAATTAAGCCGACATGATAAGCTGCCGTGACTGCAGATATTTGAAGAAGGCAAATTCAGCTAAGTATTGAGACAAACAAGTTTTCTACATTGCTTGGTATTATTCCAGATCAAATGGTTATTCAAAATGAAAACAATTCTAGACCTAAAAAGTTCAGTACAGAGGAGTCGGTAAGTTCTGAAGTAGCCTTTTTAATCAGAGAAAGGGATCTGTGGATCAAGAAGATGTACAAAAACACTACCGCGCAAGCATAATATGACTTTTTGGATCAGAAAAGGCTGGCGGTGGAAGAACTACGATGAACTATGATGAACCATGAGGAACACGCAGGAGCTTGGAAACCCTAATGCAGATTTGAGAAACGAAGGAAAGAAAACTTACGGTTGCAGGTCTACTGCGGAGGTCGCCGCGGTTTCTCTGGATCGGTTCAGGTTGATGCATCGGCCAAAGTCGACGGAGACGGAGATGAGGCACGGTGGCGGCAGAACTCGAGCAGCAGGGGGTTTGCGAGAGGAAGAAGACGGAGTGAGAGAGGAAAGTGAGAAGGCCGAGGCGTGCCTATTTATATGGGAAAGATGCGAACAAACGGGCGCGAATATCAAGGAAGAGCTGAATAATGGTTATCTAGCTACATAGGTGCCTCGATTCTCGGGAGACATTAAAGATAAAAGATCCGTTGGGAGATGACGCCATGAAAGTTTTTTGCGTTTTCAAAAGATGACGTCACGGCGGGTTACAACAACTTCAGCGAAGATAAGAAGATGAATTTTTGTCTAAGTATTGAAGATTGACCAAGAACGAAGTACAAAGTCAAACTGGGGCCTAATGTTGGGGATATTACTATCAGTATGACCCGCCCAGGAGGGGCCGGGTCAGCCCCAATGGCGGGTTACATAAGAAGCCCAGTGAACATCCAAGATGATAGTTTATTAAACCTTATAGAAGGCCCAAAGGCCTGGGGGCGGCTTAAGACCCGATATTGTAAACCGCCGTATGTAAGGAAAGACTTGTAAAGAAAGGCATGTAAAGGAAGTCACTGAGCCGGACACGATTATGAGCCGGCCGTGACTCTGTAGGCCACCAGGCGTCAACCCATGTATATAAGGGGACGACCCGGTGGCGGCCGAGGGCAAGAAACAACAAGTCGATAACCAAGCCGGCGAGTTGAGCCTCTTGGTGATCGAAACCCCAACAATACCAATCCCAACTAGACATAGGCTTTTACCTTCATCGTAAGGGGCCGAACTAGTATAAAACCCTCTCGTGTCCTTTGTCCCGATTAACCCCTTTAAGCTTCCTAGTGCGATGGCCCTACGACTAAGTCCTTGCTCTAGGACATCTGCCGTGACAATTCCACGATAGATATGCTTCGAGTGTTGGAGTGGTATGAAATCTTGGGCGTGATTGGTTGCACTGCCATTCCCGAACCTCACAGGATTCAAAATTTGGGGGAGCACGCGGGACAGAGAGCACCGCAATAAACGGGATGGATTAGGCAGGGGCGCCTCGATCTCTGCGCCACCTTTTTCACCACGTACCGAGCGCGCGGCTGTTGCAGGATTTGACAGGATCTCTCGGGCCCGCATGTCAGCCACTCGGAAGTGGGCTAATAAAAGGCGCCGTGGCCGGTGTGTCTGCACAGCACATCCCATTCTTCTTCTTCGTCTTCTTCTTCTTCTTATTCTTCTTCTTCTTCCCCTGCTTCTCCACCTCGCCCTCCGCCGCTCTCGACTCAACTGCTCCACCCATGAGCAGTCCGCGATGATGGGGAAGGACAAGACGACGGCCCTGGAGCGTGCCAAGAAGGCGACGGCGACGACGACGGTGAAGCAGAAGGGCAAGAAGACAAGTCGGGGGAGGGGGGTCGTCTTCGAGGTCCGGCCTGCCGTCTGGCTGGATCCAGGGCGATTGGATTCGGTCCACAATATAGCAGGAGGATCTAGAGGATCTGGCCGAAGGGGGCTTGATTGCCCATGGATCTTGGAGGCTACTGGGCAACGAGACCGAGCCGCAGCCGCAGGAGGGTGAGTGCGTCCTCCTCGCGACTCATGTCGATCGTGGTTTCTCTCTGCCCCCCATCCTTTCTTCCGGGGTTTTCCGAACTCTTTTGGAGCCCAACTTCATCACTTTTCCCCCAACACCATCATGTACCTCGCTGTATTTGTTTCCATGTGTGAGAATTTCTTGGGTTGTCGATTTCATCGGGGTCTCTTCAAACACATCTTTACCTGTCGCTCTTAGTCTGTGAAAAAGTCTAATCCGAGTGATGAGAGGACGCATGTGATCCAGATGTGTGGAGGTCTAGGGATTCAGACGAGAGGCAAAAGTACTTTTCCAGCTGTGATTCTTCCCGATTCAGTTAGAGGGTGGCAATCGACCTAGTTTTATTGCAAGGACCAACCGACTCCTGGCCAGTCAACCGGTCTTCCTCCCTTCTCCATGGAGCGAGTCCAGTTGCCCACTTCTTTGAAAGTAACTCCGACAGAGAAAGTAGAGGTGAACATGTTGGTGGAACGAGTTGTCCAATTAGTCCATGATGGCGTGAGTCGTTTGGACTTGCTAGAGGTGTTTCTTAGTCGACGCATCCAGCCACTCCAGGCCCGTGATCATCCTATGTGGATGTACTCGGGTATTGAAGACACCACTCGGATCCACCCGAAGGAGGTCACCGAGGAAACGGTGGAGCAGTGGTTGCAGGACATCACTAGAAACAAAGACAACCCCAGGGGGTCCAGGAGAGTTTTACCATTCGACGCTGACAATGAACCTGAAAAGGTCTGTTCTTTACTGCCGAGTGTTTCTTCATTCTGATTTGTAACTGTCCTTATGCTCGACTGATGTCTGTGCTATTCTTTGCCTTGCAGGTTTACACTGAGATGTACTCGATGCCCAATGGAGATCAGGATCAGGAAGGAGAGGCGAGCGGAGGTGAAAGCGGTGACTGGAAATCCGATGAAGAAGATGGGGAGGAGAGCGAGGACTCAAGCGACGGTGAGGAGGTCGACTCTCCACCCCGCACTGAAAGGCGCTCCAAGCAGACCCATGATCTAGCAAGTATCCGTGGCAAAGCGATCGCGTAGACCTCGAAGCGCACTCGGACTTCCTCCCCCGTTCCGACTGAAAAGGCTCCGAAGCAACCCAAGGTTGCAGCTTCCAAACCTCGGAAGACCCTGCCTAAGATCAAGGTTGACGTTCCTATCGCCTCTGGGTAAGCATTTTGTTTTCTCTCTTTATTCAAGAGCCTCTTAAGTAGTTGTCGACTCGTTTTCTTGCTTGACCGAGTGAGTTCGGAAACTTGCAGCGCTGCTACTTCTGGGACTTCCATGGATATTTACAAAGATGAAGACGATGTGGAAATGGAAGATGTGGCCACCTCCAAAGCAGGTATGATTCTGTCATCTTGCCTCCATTTTTTCAATTAATTTATAGGTCGACTGATATCTTACAACCGAATCTTTTGCAGCGCCGCAACATGTGATCGAACTTCTAGACGCCGATGAAGATATGCCCAAGAGGCCTACGGGTGTCGATGTCAAAACCGGCGGATCTCGGGTAGGGGGTCCCGAACTGTGCGTCTGAGGTCGATGGTAACAGGAGACAGGGGGCATGATGTTTACCCAGGTTCGGGCCCTCTCTATGGAGGTAATACCCTACGTCTTGCTTGATTGATATTGATGAATACGAGTATTACAAGAGTTGATCTACCTCGAGATTGTAATGGCTAAACCCTAGAGGTCTAGCTCATATGGCTATGGTAATGAGTATCCGGCCTATCTACGGACCTAGCCCTCCGGTTTATATAGTCACGGGAAGGATCTAGGGTTACACAAGGTTGGTTATAGAGAAAGGAATCTACATAGTTGGCCGCCAAGCTTGCCTTCCATGTCAAGGAAAGTCCCATCCGGACACGGGTGCAGTCTTCGGTCTTCATATCTTCATAGCCCATCAGTCTGGCCCATGGCTAACAGGCCGGACGCCCGAGGACCCCTTAGTCTAGGACTCCCTCAGTAGCCCCCAAACCAGTCTTCAATGACGAGGTGTTCGGCACATAGATTATCTTCGACATTGCAAGGCGGGTTCCTCCACCGATGACTTCTGGATAGTGTGCTCGGCCTTCCATTTAATGTTGTACCCCTTGGCTTCTATGCATCAACAACTTCAGTTTCCACGTGTCGAGCAAATGCGAGAGGTCGGGGTATTTTTTTGCATATACCACCCCGACCGTACCACAAAGGTGCTTCTTTAAAGAGAATAGATCTCAGACCCATTCCACACCCCGTGAAAAATCCTCAGAGCTTGCTAAGAAAAAACCGCTCCAACATGGCTAGTGCTCCCAGCTCTTCCTCTCATCCGCACGACTCCAAAGAGGGTGATTGGGGGAGATGTTCCGTATCCCATAGTCAACTGGCGAAGCTGCAAACACAGGGCTTTCTTCCCCCTGTGGACTTGGTCCCCGTACGAGCAGGGATGACGTCCTTCAAGGGCGGGGCTCAAACGGAGAACTTCCCCAATCCGTCCAGGGGAGAACAAGTATGCTTCGTCCCCTTCTTGTTAAGAGGCGTCAGATTTCCGATCCATCCCTTCCTCCGAGGTCTGCTGGAGTATTACGGCCTCCAACTACACAGTCTCACTCCCGCCTCTATCCTTCATATTGCGGGTTATGTCGCTCTATGCAAGCTATTCCTGGGTTGCGAGGCCCATATCGATTTATGGAGAAGACTGTTCTGCCTCGTCCCTCGCAATCAAGGTGGGTCAATTTTTGAAGTGGGAGGAGCCGAAGTGTGGCGCATTGCCGGGACTGGATACCTGTCCGGCACGCCGAAGAAAGCTCCCGAAGAGTGGCCTTCCGAATGGTTCTACATCGATGACGTCGCTGTACCCGACCCCATCCGCATGGGCCTCCCCGAGTTTTCAAATGCTCCGCTGAAGAAACGCCATAGCTGGCGTCCTCGGAGCCTCGAGGAAGAGGATAGTGCAGAGATCACCCTGCTGCTGGGCAAGATTAAGACGCTTGCCTAGTCTGGATTGTCAATAGTCGAGGTAATGGCGATCTCTATAACGTGGGGGTCCAGCCACTCCAATACAGAGGGCTGCCCATGTGGCATTATAACAGGGAAGACGGCGCTTCACGCTACGGTAGGAAGGGCCCGAAGACCCCCGCCGCCCTGGGCAAAATACTGGCCGAGCTGTATAAAGGGGATTTTCCATGTCTCCAATATCGAGACGTATTTTCCATGTATAATCCTCCTAGCTGGGTAAGCTTCAGCTTCACTATTTTACTCCTGCCCCTGAATCATTCTTGACAGGCAGTATCTTATCTGCTTATAATAGGAATGGCGAAAGGCTGTCGAGGGGATCCATGACCCTGTCCCTCAGTCGGAGAATCGCAACCGGGATCTTGACCCCGGATATGAGGAAGATCCGGACATATTTTTGGAGCTCGAGGTTGGAATATTATATCAGATGAGCTATGACGGTATAGATGTACCCATCATTGCCGATTACCCCGGCCTCCTTCCTGCTTCACATGTAAGTGATCCGGAGATACCTTGTCCAAGAGAGTTTTCTCATTCCTCCTCACCCACCGCACTGTCCTGTGCTCAAAAGGGGAGGCGTTCGGCGTGCCATGCTGCCTCGGGGGCATCTCCGAAGAGAACATCCCCCACACCAGGCAAGCCTTCGAAGAGGAAGGCAAACGAAGATACGGCCGAGCCTTCATCAAAGAGGTATGAATTTGCAAATATGCACCTTGGCAGTCACATCCAACTGTGACCTTTCTGTTTACCCTGTATCAGGAAAAAGGTGTGCCAGACTATATTCGGGGGTCCGGCCGGTCATACTTCCCGCATGCAAGATCCAGATCCTGCCGTGAGGACGGGGGCTGATGCGGGGGTGACGCCGGACTATGCTCCAGCCGAGGATTCAGATGATGTATCCGTCACCAACTTGGAAGTGGAGAGCACCATGAATCATCGGCGTCGCAGGGCCGTTTTACAAGACCCTGGCTTTTCAGAAGAGGCATTTAACGCCTTCAGCTCGGCTGATGCATATATCCGAGCTGCTTGAGATGGGCTTAACAGAGCCACAAAGCAGCATTTAAAAGATGTGCAGGCAAGCGTAGATTTGATAAGCATATACCAGTAGCCCCCGAGACTTAAACTAGTTGATACAACTGATTTAAGGATCAATGTATAACCAGGTGCTTACAGAGAAGAACACCCTGTTAGCTCAGGAACTAGAGAAGTGTCAAAGCCAGCTGACTGCTGCCAATGCCGAACTGGAGAAATCCAAGAAGGCATCCCCTCGTAATGTTTCCCTCCATCGAGAAAACATAATGGTACACTAATAATGCTAACCTAGTTGCTTACCTTTTTATTGGATCATTAGACCAACTGCAAGAACAGCTGGACGCCGCTCGAAGCGGAGAACATGGAGCCAAAAAATTGCTAGCAGCGGGCAAGCGTGTGCTAATAAAAGTCGTTCAGGAGAAAAACAAGCTCCAGGATGCGAACACCCAAATGCGCGAAGAATTGAAAGATGCACGGGCCCAGTTAGCCGACTCCGTGAAGGAGAACAAAAAACTGTGAGGCGGCATATTCAGTATGTGGCCGTATTTACCTTATAACAATTTGGAAGTAAAAGTAGTTGATATAGCTGTGATTGCAGGTATATTGACGGGCCGTCCCGAAGAGGAGGTGTTCGGATCATCAAGTGATCTTCTACAAGGGCTGTCGCAGTTGCACGAGCAAGATCGGAAGGCGATGCGGAGTGTAGCCAAGGCCTTAGGGCCATCTGACTCCCCTCCAGGGACTATGGAGAAGCTTGTAGAGCTGTTCAAGGGAGCACGGCGACGTATCCGACTATGGAAGTTATCGGCCTGCCGAGAGGGTGCGCGAGAGGCCTGGGCCATGGTAAAAACATGATATACCAAGCTGGATCTGGATCACATGGCTCGGGTCAGACCGCTAGGGTCAAATGGGGAAGAGATTCCCATTAGTTTAGTATATGGCCAAGTAGAGGTGGCTGCTAGATACTCCCAACAGGATTGTAAATTAGACCGCCTGCTGGATGGTATAGAGGAGGAATTTTTTGAGTCCTAAGTGACTATGTACTTTTCTTCTAGCTGGATAATAAAAACAATTATCATGGCCGACCTTTTCGCTTCGACCTCTGGACCCGAAGGTGCAGAGTGTTTCCGAATACCCTAACGGTAGAATATACCGGGGTATGCATGGGAACTAGGCGTAGGGGTCATAGTTGCTTGAACAGACAATGTGTATCCGGCTAGTTATGTTATATTACATTATGTAAGAAACATCTTCCAGAGAGAATAGTTCCGTTAAGAGTTCCTTTCCCTGGGTGTGCATGTGTTTAATGTGCATGTCCGAACTGTGATTGAAAAAATAGCAGAGCAAGTAACTTCTGGGGTTTCACGATGGAGTGAATGCGGAAACATCTTTAATTCACCGACCTAATATTCCCTTAAGAACGCTAGCTTTCGGCTTCACCCAGTCTGAGGTACACATCCGGATGACCCGACAGTAACAATTGCAGAGGTGCTCCCTTTATGCCTTAGCCGAACTAACGGGAACGTAGGGCATAAGCACAGGAGCCAGGCAACCCAGATTGGCCAAAACTTAAGTCATATCGATGCATATAATGGCGAAGAAAAGGTACACATGGAAAAACGCATATGTGGTGAGCTTGATGATCGAGGAATAATAGCAAGCTTCTGTACGAGAAGCCCCCAGATATAATGAACGTACATATGTGGAGATGTACGCATCAGGGGAGGACGGTCTAGCCTTACTAAAGCCGTAGGGCTAAAGAGCAAAACGAAAAAAGATAAAAAATGAAAAGAGAGAGAAAAAATAACTTTAATAACAGGAGGAAGGAGGCGAACACAGAGTTCAGCGCTAGGCATAAAATCGTCGGAGTCTGGCCGCGTTCCAGGGGTTCGGCTCCAGGTGATTATCTGACGCATCACGCAGGCGGTATGCTCCTCCGATGAGAACTTCGTCAATGATGAAGGGACCCTCCCACTTGGGCTTGAGTTTGTCCTTTTTCTTCTCCGGCAGTAGAACGAGTTCACCAACGTTATAAGTCTTGGCCCGCACTTCTCTGCTTTGATACCTGCGAGCCCGCTGTTGATAAAATGTGGAACGGGCTTTTGCAATGTCGCGCACCTCCTCTAGGGCATCTAAGCTGTCCTGCCGATCAAGCTCGGCTTCTCTCTCTTTGTAGATGCGCACTCGAGGTGAGTCATGAATAATATCGCAGGGTAACACTACTTCTGCACCGTACACCATGAAGAAAGGTGTATATCCAGTAGTGCGGTTGGGCGTGGTCCGCAGCCCCCAGAGTACGGAGTCAAGTTCCTCCACCCAGTGCTTGTCTGATTCTTTCAAAGACCGCACTAGTCTAGGTTTGATGCCTCTCATAATAAGACCATTAGCCCGTTCGACTTGACCGTTTGTCTGCGGGTGATAGACAGAGGTGTAATCGAGCTTAATGCCCAGATTAGCACACCAGGTTTTCACTTCATCGGCTGTGAAATTAGAGCCATTATCGGTGATTATGCTGTGTGGGACACCATAATGGTGTACCACGCCGGGTATGAAATCTATTATCGGCCCCGCTTCGGCCGTTTTGACTGGTTTGGCCTCTATCCACTTAGTGAATTTATCCAACATGACCAACAGATACTTTCTCTTATGGCTTCCTCCTTTAAGTCGTCCGACCATATCGAGTCCTCAGACCGCAAAAGGCCAAGTGATGGGGATTATTTGTAAGGCAGTGGAGGGCATATGGCTTTGGTTGGCATCCGACGCAATGTTGGACAAGGTCCTGTGCATCTGCTCGGGCCGTCGGCCAATAAAACCCTGTACGGAAGGCCTTGCTTGAAGGAAATATGCCCTAGAGGCAATAATAAAGTTATTATTTATTTCCTTATTTCATGATGAATTTTTATTATCCATGCTAGAATTGTATTAACCGGAAACATAATACATGTGTGAATACATAGACAAACATAATGTCACTAGTATGCCTCTACTTGACTAGCTCATTGATCAAAGATGGTTAAGTTTCCTAACCATAAACATGAGTTGTTATTTGATCAATGAGATCACATCATTAGGAGAATGATGTGATTGACTTGACCCATTCCGTTAGCTTAGCACTTGATCGTTTGTTTACTGCTATTGCTTTCTTCATGACTTATACATGTTCTTATGACTATGAGATTATGCAACTCCCGAATACCGAAGGAACACTTTGTGTGCTACCAAACATCACAACATAACTGGGTGATTATAAAGGTGCTCTACAGGTGTCTCCGATGGTACTTGTTGAGTTGGCATAGATCAAGATTAGGATTTGTCACTCCGATTGTCGGAGAGGTATCTTTGGGCCCTCTCGGTAATACACATCACTATAAGCCTTGCAGGCATGATAACTAATGAGTTAGTTACGGGATGATGTATTACGAAACGAGTAAAGAGACTCGCCGGTAACGAGATTGAACTAGGTATTGGGATACCGACGATCAAATCTCGGGCAAGTAACATACCGATGACAAAGAGAACAACGTATAGTGTTGTGTGGTTTGACCGATAAAGATCTTCGTAGAATATGTAGGGACCAATATGAGCATCCAGGTTCCGCTATTGGTTATTGACCGGAGACGTGTCTCGGTCATGTTTACATAGTTCTCGAACCCGTAGGGTCCGCACACTTAAAGTTTTGTGACGATCGGTTTAATGAGTTTATATGTTTTGACGTACCGAAGGTAGTTCGGAGTCCTGGATGTGATCACGGACATGACGAGGAGTCTCGAAATGGTCGAGACATAAAGATTTATATATTGGAAGCCTATATTTGGATATCGGAAGTGTTCCGGGTGAAATCGGGATTTTACCGGAGTACCGGGGGTTACCGGAACCCCCCCGGGGGTTTAATGGGCCAAGATGGGCCTTAGTGGAGATGAGGAGGGGCGGCCAGGGCAGGCCACGCGCCCCCTCTCCCTCTAGTCCGAATTGGACAAGGAGGGGGGGCGCCCCCCTTTCCTTCCTCTCTCGCTCCTCCTCCCCCCTTCTCCTACTCCAACTAGGAAAGGAGGGAGTCCTACTCCCGGTGGGAGTAGGACTCCGCCTAGCGCGCCTCCTCCTGGCCGGCCGCCTCTCCTCCTTGCTCCTTTATATATGGGGGCAGGGGACACCTCTAGAGACACAAGTTGATCATAGAGATCTCTCCAGCCGTGTGCAGTGCCCCCCTCCCCATAATCCACCTCGGTCATACTATAACGGTGTTTAGGCGAAGCCCTGCTGCGGTAGCTTCATCAACATCGTCACCACGCCGTCGTGCTGACGAAACTCTTCCCCAAGCTCTACTGGACATGAGTTCGCGGGATGTCACCGAGTTGAACGTGTGCTGAACGCGGAGGTGTCGTACGTTCGGTACTGAGGATCGGTCAACCGTGAAGACGTATGACTACATCAACCGCGTTGTCTTAACGCTTCTGCTTAACGGTCTACGAGGGTACGTGGACGACACTCTCCCCTCTCGTTGCTATGCATCACCATGATCATGCGTGTGCGTAGGAATATTTTTAAAATTACTACGTTCCCCAACAGTGGTATCAGAGCCAGGTTTTATGCGTTGATGTTATGTGCACGAGTAGAACACAAGTGAGTTGTGGGTGATACAAGTCATACTGCTTACCAGCATGTCATACTTTGGTTCGGCGGTATTGTTGGATGAAGCGGCCCAGACCGACATTATGCGTATGCTTACGCGAGACTGGTTCTACCGACGTGCTTTGCACACAGGTGGCTGACGGGTGTCAGTTTCTCCAACTTTAGTTGAACCGAGTGTGGCTACGCCCGTTCCTTGAGAAGGTTAAAACAACACCAACTTGACGAACTATTGTTATGGTTTTGATGCGTAGGTAAGAACGGTTCTTGCTCAGCCCGTAGCAGCCACGTAAAACTTGCAACAACAAAGTAGAGCACGTCTAACTTGTTTTTGCAGGGCATGTTGTGATGTGATATGGTCAAGACATGATGCTATATTTATTGTATGAGATGATCATGTTTTGTAACGGAGTTATCGACAACTGGCACGAGCCATATGGTTGTCGCTTTATTGTATGCAATGCAATCGCCCTGTAATTGCTTTACTTTATCACTAAGCGGTAGTGATAGTCGTAGAAGCAATAGTTGACGAGACGACAACGATGCTACGATGGAGATCAAGGTGTCGCGCTGGTGACGATGGTGATCATGACGGTGCTTCAGATATGGAGATCACAAGCACACGATGTTGATGGCCATGTCATATCACTTATATTGATTGCATGTGATGTTTATCCTTTATGCATCTTATTCTGCTTTGTTTGACGGTAGCATTATAAGATGATCTCTCACTAAATTTCAAGATAAAAGTGTTCTCCCTGAGTATGCACCGTTGCCAAAGTTCGTCGTGCCGAGACACCACATGAAGATCGGGTGTGATAAGCTCTACGTTCATCTACAACGGGTGCAAGCTAGTTTTGCACACGCAGAATACTTAGGTTAAACTTGACGAGCCTAGCATATACAGATATGGCCTCGGAACACTGAGACCGAAAGGTCGAGCGTGATTCATATAGTAGATTTGATCAACATAGTGATGTTCACCATTGAAAACTACTCCATTTCACGTGATAATCGATTATGGTTTGGTTGATGTGGATCATGTCGGGGATATACCCCGCGGTATGATCCGGCCAGAGTTATAACCCGGCTGGGACTTAGTAAACCGGCAGGTGTTAAAGCAGGTGGTAAACCGGCAGGTGTTAAGGCAGGTGGTAAACCGGTTGGTGTTAAGTCAGACGGTAAACCGACAGGCTGTTAAACCGGCTGATAGTTAAGACAGACGGGTAAAACAGGCAGTTAACCCAGACGGTAAACCGGCCGGTTGTTAAACCGGCTGACAGTTAAGACATGAGTTAAGTCAGATGATAAATCAGCAGACATTCTTAAAGCGGCAGACCATCTTAAACCGGCACCAGTTAACTCCCGACAGACCATCTTAAACCAGCACCAGTTAACTCCCGACAGGCAGTGGTAACTGGGTTGCCAGGAGTTACGAAGCCCGAGACGTTATGAAGCCCAAGATGTTAAGAAGCCCATGAAGAGAAGTCATAATAGTTAAGTCTTAAGTCCGAGTTGGACTCTACATGTAACCCGCCCCTTCAACTTATATAAGGAGGGGTAGGGCTCCCCAAAGAGGAACAAGTAAGGAGAAACAATCTTAAAGGGTTATGATTAACTGGGAGAGCTGGTTTACGGCGACTTCCTCATCATCATAATGAGAGATAGCCTCAAACAACATGTAGGGTTGTTACCGGATGATATTTCCCGGGGCCCGAAGCTGTCTAAATTCTTGTCTTGTGTTGTGTCTCTCGATTCCACTCAACCCTTCTCAAGCTACCACATAGATGCGTTGGCCTCACGACTAAGTCCTCACACTAGGACATCTGTCGTGACAATTCCACGACAGTTGGCGTCCACCGTGGGGCTCGCGCACGGTAGTATTGAGTTCTTGGAGGGATCTAAACTAGGGTTTGAGAAGTTTGCAATTTTTTGGATGAAGAAGAACCGATTGAGAAGGATTTGCATCAATTCTAACATCATCAGTTGAGATCAAGGACATATTGTTGTCAGGAAGGTAAAGGTCGTTAGTGTGATCTATTCTGCAGTGAAGCAAAATTGAAGCATAGGGAACCAAGGGTTTGACACCGGCCAAGTTATGGTGTGTTATTTACAAACCGGGATCAAGAGAATCAAGGAAAGGGGAAGATAAAAAAAGGGGAGCCACGACCCGGAAACAGAGCCGGCTATAACCCGGACTCAGCTATCGAGGCGCCTCAACTATAGCTGCTGCCTTCATTAACGCGGTCTTCGCGTCACAACTGCTGCTCCTGAGCCGTCGTTACCAACGGGCTGTTACCTGCTTCGGAGTCGACCGGATTCTGCCTCTGGGCTGCCCTGGGTCGCCTCTGTGAGTCGCCTCCAATCATAGCCGGTTCGCAGTTGCCTTCACCTCGGAGCGACCCCTCTTCCTATTTCAAATTGCCGCCGTTCGAGCCGCTGCTGTGTGCCGACTACGACCCGGACTCCACTGTCTGCGCTCATGGCCCATCCACTGGACCGGCTCGCTGCAGCCTTCGAGTCGCCCCGCGCCCGTCAAGCCGCCGCCACGAGCCGCCCCAGTACTCGGCCTCCAGCACCCTGAGCCGGCCGGTCCTGAACCGGCCTGTCGCCTCAAGCCCCCGCAACCACGACTGCTTCCTGCCGGATCACCTCCACCTGCAGCAAACCGGCCTGCAGCGACTTGTTTTCGGCTTCTGAGCCACTGGCGGATTACCTCTCGCGCAAACACCTCAAATCGCTGCCCGCGCCTCAGGCCTCCACGCCTTCGGGCACTTCACCGCCGTGAGCCGCCGTGATCTCGGCCCGATTTGTGAAACTGCCTCGAGCCACCACTGAACTTCAAACCGGCCTCGCTTGCTTTATGAACCACCGCGCACTGAGTCGTCTTCATGGACCTAATGGTCGGCCCGCCGTTTTCCTTGCTGGCATCGCTTCTGAACCGCCGCTGTGGGTCGTCGCCTCCGGGCCTCCAAGTTTCAAGCTGCCACCGGAGTGAGTCGCCGGCACCGCACCCTTCTGCCATGGCCTTGCCTTCACCGCGGAGGTTCCGCGCCCTACGACGCCTCACGCCGCCGCGGTGGTATCCCGTCGCCATATGTCTTCGTGATGCTGTGTCGTTCCGACCGCACTGGGCCGCCGAGTCACAGCGCTACAAACCGACGGTCGCCTCAGTCTTCATCTTCTGCAAGCGGCCACTGTGCCCGTGAGTCGCCGGTCTCACTTGCAAGCCGCTACCCCCGCCGCCGTGGCCTCGCACAATGGCCAAGGCGCCAGTCGCGGCATCGTCCGTCTCCTCAATCCGTTGTCAGTTCGCTAAGCCTCGCTCCAATGCTTTAACAGCTCTGCCCGGCGCGCGCTAAGCCGTCTCGCTTTGCAAGTTCCTGCCGAGGCAATTTTCCTCTACTCTCCTACGACCGTGCAGACACACGGTCGTGCCGGTTCACCTCTGTTCACCTCGATCCTCCTCAAATCGCCATTACCGGTTCACTATTGGCTCTAAGTTGCTGTAAAGCCTCGGGGCCGTCGAGCAGCCGTCATGCCGTTTTTCGCAGTTCGCTTCACTCTGATGCGGGCATCTCGACCAGCACCCACGTCAGGCCATTGCTACTATGGCCCTGCCTCTGCCGCCGCTACAGTCACGGAGGGCTTCAAAACCAGCTCTACTGCCTAATACTGCCGGATTTTTCCGCGTGGGTTGCTTCTGCTGGCCATCTTCAAGCCGGCGAGGACGAGCCGCTTTCCCCATGGCCATGGCCGTGTTCAGCCTCCTCCTGCCCTGCGCGCTTGCGCTGAACCGTCCATGGTTTTCTTCTGCTTCCAACCCACCGTCACGGACACGCGTTGAGCTGCCGCTTCGAGCACCATCTCTGCCTCCACCTCGGTACTCGCGGCCCCGCCAAGGACTGTCTCTGAGCTCCGTTGCCGGACGCCTCGCTTCCGTGGTCTCTGTCAAGCCGCCGAGCCGGCACGCTGTCTGCTCCGCTCTGCGTCTCTTTTTCCACAACCCAGCTGTGTGTGCGCGCTGGCCCTGTTCCTGGCCATGAGCCCCTTGGCCGCACTGCGACAACCCAGCCTTGCTCCGCGAGCCGCCACTGTCCCCGTCGCCTTGAGTCGCCACCGCGTTGCTGCAGCCGCGCATTGAACCGGCCTGCCGCCCCGTTGACTCACTCGTTGTTCATTACCACGGGCTCAGCCTTCATCTGCCTGGATTCAAAAATGCCGTTTCTACTGTGTTGATTGAGCCGCCGGAGAAGCCGCCGCCCGTGGCCTCGATCCAACCCAGGGCCAAGAGCTCCGCACGCCGTCCGTCTCCCGCGGCACCCACTTGGTTCACAAGCATGCAGATGCGTACTTGTTCAGAAAAAGTACTACAGGAACCACCGATACTACTTGTCATCACACATCAAGGTCTACATGCGAGGCAATCATTACTTTGGAAAGGGAAAAAGGGCCAAGGAAAAACACGTAGATGACGTGCATCTGTACGGATTATCTTTTGTGTTGACTAGGCTCAGTATCATTGTCCACGTTCATCCGATGAAAAAAATTAGGTGCTATCTTTTCTATGTATTTAATCAGCACATATTAAATTATTTGAGAGCAATTACTTTAGCCTGCGGTATTTCTTCACAGGATCATTATTCATTACAAAGGTGTCGTAAGGGGCCAAATATTTTTGCACGAGCGCTTGTTCGTACCGTGCTGCTCGACGGATACGTGTGCAAGGCTCGGCCTCCACTACATCAACATACGGCCGACTCGCTCGTCCGTGCCGACTTACAATGCTGGTGCCATCTCTCCCTGTCTGCACCGGTTTACAAGGCCACGGGCAAGTGCTCGCTGTGAAAGTGATGCCCTACCGCGGACTGCGCACGCTAGTTGTTCTACACCGGAATCTGCACATATCACGCTGATGAACCGGAACACAAATGGCCGCCCCCGCAGTCTGGATTATATCAACAGTGCCACGGCCGACTCTCTTGCCCGCGCTGGCTTATAACACTACAGCTGTATCGGCCATGATTGATTTCAAGCTTCACTGTGGTGAGATCAACTCCGCGGTGGATATTTTCTGGCCTAACATATCAGGTGAAATCCATGCAGTATATTTTTATATTATATATTACTTTCTTTAAAAGAGCAATTACTCCGGCTTGCAAAGTTATCTAATGCAGGACTGTAAACCGCCATATTGGTGCAAATTTAAAGGCCGTTAGAAAATTTTCGCCTTAAAAAGAAAGATTCCGGTTTAAAAATCCGGCTCAAGGGAAAGCGGTCTCCCACAAAGCTTTGAAGCTCTAAATATCCGGTTTAAGAATTTCCGGTTCAAAGGAATAATCTCTCGCAAGTTTGAGTTCTCAGGAAAAAAAATTAAAGAGACCAAAGAGAGTCTGTTGCAAAGGTACAGCTCAAACATAGGTGCCCCTTGAGCACAGCTCACAATATCATTTGGGGGCTTCCTGTTCAAACATAGGTGTATTCACCAAAGAGAACATAGTGTTACTACCCTCTTGATCCGGCTATCAAGCCAATATTATCATAATAGCACAGCTCTGGTTATTTCGATAATCCGGCTATCAAGCCAATATTATCATAAGGGGCCAAAGAGAGTCTGTTGCATAGCACAGCTCAAACATGGGTATCCCTTGAGCACAGCTCACAATATCACTTGGGGGCTATGTTCGAACCATAGTTACACCTCTTGATAGGCTTAAGGCCACCAGGGAAATCACTTGGGGGCTCTGGTCGTATCCGAACCTTAGCTTACACCCTCTTGATCAGCATAAGGGCACCAGGGAAATCACTTGGGGGCTCTGGTCGTATCCGAACCATTGCTACACCTCTTGATAGGCATAAGGTCACCAAGGAAATCACTTGGGAGCTATGGGTTCGAACCATAGTTACACCTCTTGATATGCATAAGGGCACTAGGGAAATCACTTGGGGGCTTTGTTGGGGATATTATTACTGGGCGTAAACTGGCCTATCTGGGTCGGGTTAACTTCGGTAGTTAAGTAAGTTAAAGTCCAAGAAGACAGAGGAGGGCTCAAGGCCCATGGTCGGCTCAAGGCCTGCAACCGTAAACCGGCGTTAGTAGTTAACCTGTATTGTAAGTTAGGAATAAGAAGAGACCAAACCGGACACATCTATAAGCCGGTATTGGGACTCCGTAAGCCGACGAGAGTCACCCGTGTATATAAGGGGACGACCCGGCGGCGGTTCAAGAACAACAGACAACAACTCGAGACATAGGCGAAGCTTGTTTGCTCCCTAGTCATCGAAACCCCATCAATTCCATCACAACTAGATGTAGGCTTTTACCTTCATCGTAGGGGCCGAACTAGTATAAACTCTCTTGCGTCCTTGTGTCCGCTTTAACCCCTTCAAGCTAACCCGTCGCGATGGCTCCACGACTAAGTCCTTTCTCTAGGACATCTGCCGTGACAAAACCACGACAGTTGGCGCCCACCGTGGGGCTATCGCACGATGGTTTCCGTTCTTGGAGGGCCGCTTTGAAGGACTCGAGGGCTACGCTGTAGGCCGGATGACTAAGAGTCGTCGCGACAAGCTCTACATCGACGACGCAGGCTGGGGCCCCGAGGCCGGCTCAATTGAGTACGGGTACCGGGTCCCCTTTGGTAGCATTCACGTTTTCATTGGCAAGATCGGTGAACCGGGCCCTGAGCCAGACATCTGCACCGACCTCGTCGAGACGGCTCAGCGTGCGCAATCCGCCCGGGTTAAACCGGCCATGAAGCGTGCCTTCGTGGGAGTCATCCATGGAGGAAGTTATGAGGACGGATCGGAGTTTCGCGGGGCGACTATCGTTTGTTCCGGTGACGAATCTTCGACCGGAGAAACCGAATCTCTTTATCAGCTACAAGATGGCCGGATTGGGAGCTGTTCCGATGGCGACAGTATTCTGGACCCCTCTGATCTGCCCAACCGGGTTGTAATATTCATGACCGGAACACAAGCAGCGCTTCATTCTTCGACAGCCGCGGCAACGATCTCCGGTTCAGCAGCGGCGACGGCTGCCGGGGCAGGAGGCCCTGTGCGCCCGCCGGCTCAGGTTCTATCAGAACTATTTGATGCGTTGGCTGTGCTTATGGCAGAAGTTAATCCGCCAGATCAGGATGTTCACAACACGGAGATTGCAAAGGTAAAGGAACAGATCACCCAGGCCAAGGCGGATCTGGCAGCTGAGGACACCAAGATGGCCGCAGAGCGGGCCGCTTTAGACGCACAGGCCTACAGGCTTATGTTGGACTAGAGCGCGTCGCATGAAGTCATGAGGAGGAAGCACCGATCCCGCTTACCTCCGGTTTTCGAGGCCATAGACCTTTTCAACACTCCAGGACCAAGAGCCGGCAATCCGCTGGAGGGGAACCGGGCAGAAGCCCCTGGGACCGGTGAACCAGTTCAGCCTCGTCAGATGGACCCGCCTCGTCAAAACACCGTTATACCTCAGGATGCTTTAACACCTTCGGGTCACTACTCCAACCCAATGGACAATCTTGTTGCCGCTGCTACACGGCTGGAGGCCATTCTAATTGAAGGTGACTCGCCGCAGGCAGTAGAGACGCGACGGGTCAAGGAACTTCTGAGGACAGCTTTGGCCCAACAGGAAGCGTACTCATACAGCCGCGACCGGATCCACTCGACCCTCCGTCCAAGCCGGAGCTATAGCAGACATATGGATGAACCAGCAGTGTCGAGTAATGAACGACGTGGAGCACCCCGTGGCAAAAACCCGACGGGTGGTGCTGATGACGCTCAGGAAGTGGTGAACCGGGCCCGAGCGCGCAGGGAGGCCGAGTTAGCCGCACAGCATCAGGCTCGGCAGCTCACGCCGCTTCGTCCAACCATCTCAATCGAACCTGGTGTTACTTCTAGTTCTTTGGGGGTGCCTTGCCTTATCCCCGCTTTACGCAACGTGCGCCTGCCCAAGGATTTCAAAGGCCCGCGCAAGGTACCAAATTACACGGCGGATCAACCTCCAGAGACATGGGTGGAGAGCTATGAGATGGCCATGGAGATGCTTGATGTGGATGACACGGCGTGTGCGAAATACTTCACCATGATGCTTGAAGGAACGGCCCGTACTTGGTTAAAAAGCTTGCCAGCTAATTCTATCAGTTCATGGGCCCAATTACGAGCCCGATTTATCAACAATTTCAAGGATACCTGTAAACAGCCTATGTCGATACTGGACTTAGCTGCATGCGTCTAGGAGGAAGGAGAATCAACGACTCATTGGGTGCGCCGGGTTTCACAAGTGTTGCACTCCTCAGACCGCATCAACGCTGACACCGCAGTATTAACCCTAGAAGGCAACTGCCGGTTTGGGCCCCTGAAGTTGAAATTGGGACGGATGAAGCGTCATTGCACCGACATGGGGACCCTCATGACCGCTTTGGTGAAATATGCTGATTCTGATAGTACCAAGGATCCCGAATCTGATGATGACAAGACAGGGAAAGGGAAGAAGAAGAACATCAGCTTTTACCTTCATCGAAGGGGCCGAACTAGTATAAACTCTCTTGCGTCCTTGTGTCCGCTTTAACCCCTTCAAGCTAACCCGTCGTGATGGCTCCACGACTAAGTCCTTTCTCTAGGACATCTGCCGTGACAAAACCATGACAGGCTTGGTCGTATTCAAACCATAGCCACACCTCTTGATCGGCGCCATGCCACAATTATGAGTACATGGGGGATCTGGTCGTATCCGAACCATAGCTTAAACCCTCTTGATCATACATATACATCATCATATATTGCATCATACGTTCCATCATCATAGCATGTATCATATGTGCATGTATATACTGGTTTATATGACAGGAATCGGTCTTCAAACAAGGTTATATTATTCAAAATCTTTAATAGCCAACACAGCTGGATTTTATTATGGTTATCAATAACCAGTATTATAATTAAGGTTTTCAAAGTCGCTTTAGCGCAATGGCTATCATATTATCAATGGATATGATTTATTCTACAATTGAAGGAATAGTCCCGAGTCACTGCAGGCTTACGACCCGACACTTGGGGGCTACATTATTCAAGTTGGGATTACATCAAATACACAAGTCTCATGTTGCTGCAAGCATGCACCATGACACTTGGGGGCTATTGCAAAGTCATTGTTTGCTCACCTTATTGAAGACCCGACTCATCACATCGTAATGAGCCGGCCCTTGGGGGCTACCAATTGCTCCTATTCAAGGTACAAATCTTTTAATCCATTATATTGAAGGGTCCACTACTCAGTTGGTAAAGCACAAGGCTCTTAACCTTGTGGACGTGGGTTCAAGCCCCATGATGGGGGTTACATCATATAATGTTATTCGCAATGAAGTATATATAAAGTCCCAGCTCACTATTATTTTACTGAGCCAGCCCTTGGGGACTACACGTTGCTGTTCAAAGTCTACATGATTATATTTACAAAGTCCCTGCTCATTATTGCATAATGACCCGGCCCTTGGGGGCTACACTGGTTGAAGTTTTTATAAGCATAAGGCAATTTCAAGTCCCAGGTTGCTGCAAGCATGACACCCCGGCCCTTGGGGGCTACACATGTGGAATACTCAGTTCTGACTGGTGATTGAGATGAACAACCTAGATTTCTTCAAGCTTGCGACATTCATATTGAAGCAAGTCTTAAGCTATTGCTATGCTACCTTCTTAAATACTTGGGGGCTACAAGTGATAGGCATATAAGAGGTATATTTTCAAGCTTGATGTTAACTACAATTATGACCCGGTGCCATCAATATTTGTAAACCGGCAAGGTTCTACATTCTTAAACCGGCAAAGTTCTACATTCTTAAACCGGCTGAAGATCAGATGAATATTTCAAAGATCAACATTTTTGTTAAGCATTGGGAGCTGAGTCAAAAGAGTTATTCTTCACAATATTTCTCTATGACAAACCAATGTCAACAAATTAATTATGAAGCTGGTCTATTGACTCGGATTTTATAGAAGAAGGAAGTGACAAGGACTTAAGGATAATCAGGATCAGTTTAACATGGATAAATCCAAATTAAACTGGGGGCTAATGTCGGGGATATACCCCGCGGTATGATCCGGCCGAAGTTATAACCCAGCTGGGACTTAGTAAACCGACAGGTGTTAAAGCAGGTGGTAAACCGGCAGGTGTTAAGGCAGGTGGTAAACCGGTTGGTGTTAAGTCAGACGGTAAACCGATAGGCTGTTAAACCGGTTGATAGTTAAGACAGACAGGTAAAACAGGCAGTTAACCCAGACGGTAAACCGACCGGTTGTTAAACCGGCTGATAGTTAAGATAGGAGTTAAGTCATATGATAACTCAACAGATATTCTTAAACCGGCAGACCATCTTAAACCGGCACCAGTTAACTCCCGGCAGGCAGTGGTAACTGGGTTACCAGGAGTTATGAAGCCCGAGACGTTATGAAGCCCAAGATGTTAAGAAGCCCATGAAGAGAAGCCATAATAGTTAAGTCTTAAGTCCGAGTTGGACTCTACATGTAACCCGCCCCTTTAACTTATATAAGGAGGGGCAGGGCTCCCCAAAGAGGAACAAGTAAGGAGAAACAATCTTAAAGGGTTAGGGTTAACTGGGAGAGCTGGTTTACGGCGACTTCCTCATCATCATAATGAGAGATAGCCTCAAACAGCACGTAGGGTTGTTACTGTATGATGTTTCTCGGGGCCCAAAGCTGTCTAAATCGTTGTCTTGTGTTGCGTCTCTCAATTCCACTCAACCCCTCTCAAGCTACCACATAGATGCGTTGGCCTCACGCCGAAGTCCTCACACTAGGACATCTGCCGTGACAATTCCACGATAGATCACGTGATCACTTAGATGATTAGAGGGATGTCTATCTAAGTGGGAGTTCTTAAGTAATATGATTAATTGAACTTAAATTTATCATGAACTTAGTACCTGATAATATTTTTGCTTATCTATGTTGTTGTAGATAGATGGCCCGTGCTGTTGTTCCGTTGAATTTTAATGTGTTCCTTAAGAAAGCAAAGTTGAAAGATGATGGTAGCAATTACACGGACTGGGTCCGTAACTTGAGGATTATCCTCATTGCTGCATAGAAGAATTACGTCCTAGAAGCACCACTGGGTGCTAGGCCTGCTGCAGATGCTGCTGGCAACGTTAAGAACGTTTGGCAGAGTAAAGCTGATGACTACTCGATAATTCAGTGTGCCATGCTTTACGGCTTAGAACCGGGACTTCAACGACGTTTTGAACATCATGGAGCATATGAGATGTTCT
This sequence comes from Triticum urartu, assembly GCF_003073215.2. NCBI lineage: Eukaryota > Viridiplantae > Streptophyta > Magnoliopsida > Poales > Poaceae > Triticum > Triticum urartu. The sequence goes on from NC_053026.1 coordinate 623,050,375, forward strand.
AGGAGTTGAAGTTAATATTTCAAGCAAATGCCCAGATTGAGAGATATGAAGTCTCCAATAAGTTCTACAGCTGCAAAATGGAGGAGAATAGTTCTGTCAGTGAACATATACTCAGAATGTCTGGGTACCACAACCACTTGACTCAGCTAGGAGTTAACCTTCCTGATGATAGTGTCATTGACAGAGTTCTTCAATCACTGCCACCAAGCTACAAGAGCTTCGTGATGAACTATAATACACAAGGGATGAATAAGACTATACCTGAGCTCTTTGCAATGCTAAAGGCTGCGGAGGTAGAAATCAAGAAGGAGCATCAAGTGTTGATGGTCAATAAGACCACCAGTTTCAAGAAGAAGGGTAAAGGGAAGAAGAAGGGGAACTTCAAGAAGAACGGCAAACAAGTTGCTGCTCAAGAGAAGAAACCCAAGTCTGGACCTAAGCCTGAGACTGAGTGCTTCTACTGCAAACAGACTGGTCACTGGAAGCATAACTGCCCCAAGTATTTGACGGATAAGAAGGATGGCAAGGTGAACAAAGGTATATGTGTTATACATGTTATTGACGTGTACCTCACCAGAGCTCGCAATAGCACCTGGATATTTGATACTGGTTCTGTTGCTAATATTTGCAACTCGAAACAGGGACTACAGATTAAGCGAAGACTGGCTAAGGACGAGGTGACGATGCGCGTGGGAAATGGTTCCAAAGTCTATGTGATCGCCGTCGGCACGCTACCTCTACATCTACCTTCAGGATTAGTTTTAGACCTAAATAATTGTTATTTGGTGACAGCGTTAAGCATGAACATTATATCTCGATCTTGTTTGATGCGAGAGGGTTATTCATTTAAATCAGAGAATAATGGTTGTTCTATTTATATGAGTAATATCTTTTATGGTCATGCACCCTTAAAGAGTGGTCTATTCTTGTTGAATCTCGATAGTAGTGATACACATATTCATAATGTTGAAGCCAAAAGATGCAGAGTTGATAATGATAGTGCAACATATTTGTCGCACTGCCGTTTGTGTCATATTGGTATAAAACGCATGAAGAAACTCCATACTGATGGACTTTTGGAATCACTTGATTATGAATCACTTGGTACTTGCGAACCATGCCTTATGGGCAATATGACTAAAACGCCGTTCTCCGAACTATGGAGCGAGCAACAGATTTGTTGGAAATCATACATACTGATGTATGTGGTCCGATGAATATCGAAGCTCGCGGCGGGTATCGTTATTTTCTCACCTTCACAGATGATTTGAGCAGATATGGGTATATCCTGAAACATTTGAAAAGTTCAAAGAAATTCAGAGTGAAGTGGAAAATCATCGTAACAAGAAAATAAAGTTTCTACGATCTGATTGTGGAGGAGAATATTTGAGTTACGAGTTTGGCCTACAGTTGAAACAATGCGGAATAGTTTCGCAACTCACGCCACCCAGAACACCAAAGCGTAATGGTGTGTCTGAACGTCGTAATCATACTTTACTAGATATGGTGCGATCTATGATGTCTCTTAATGATTTACCGCTATTGTTTTGGGGTTATGCTTTAGAGACGGCTGCATTCACGTTAAATAGGGCACCATCAAAATCCGTTGAGACGACGCCTTATGAACTATGGTTTGGCAAGAAACCAAAGTTGTCATTTCTTAAAGTTTGGGGTTGCGATGCTTATGTGAAAAAGCTTCAACCTCATAGGCTCAAACCCAAATCGGAGAAATGTGTCTTCATAGGATACCAAAAGGAAACTATTGGGTACACCTTCTATCACAGATCCGAAGGCAAGATATTCGTTGCTAAGAATGGATCCTTTCTAGAGAAGGAGTTTCTCTCGAAAGAAGTGAGTGAGAGGAATGTAGAACTTGATGAGGTAACTGTACCTACTCCCTTATTGGAAAGTAGTTCACCACAGAAACCAGTTCCTGTGACATCTACACCGATTAGTGAGGAAGCTAATGATGATGATCATGAAACTTTAGATCAAGTTACTACCGAACCTCGTAGGTCAACCAGAGCAAGATCCGCACCAGAGTGGTACGATAATCCAGTTCTGGAGGTCATGTTACTTGACCATGACGAACCTACGAACTATGAGGAAGCGATGATGAGCCCAGATTCCGCAAAATGGCTTGAAGCCATGAAATCTGAGATGGGATCCATGTATGAGAACAAAGTGTGGACTTTGGTTGACTTGCCTGATGATCGGCAAGCCATCAAGAATAAATGGATCTTCAGGAAGAAGACAAACGCTGATGGTAATGTTACTGTCTACAAAGCTCGACTTGTTGCGAAAGGTTTTTGACAAGTTCAAGGAGTTGACTACGATGAGACCTTCTCACCCGTAGCGATGCTTAAGTCCATTTGAATCATGTTAGCAATTGCCGCGTTTTATGATTATGAAATTTGGCAAATGGATGTAAAGACTGCATTCCTGAATGGATTTTTGGAAGAAGAGTTGTATACGATGCAACTTGAAGGTTTTATCGATCCAAAGGGAGCTAACAAAGTGTGCAAGCTCCAGCGATCCATTTATGGACTGGTGCAAGCCTCTCGGAGTTGGAATAAATGTTTTGATAGTGTGATCAAAGCATATGGTTTTATACAGACTTTTGGAGAAGCCTGTATTTACAAGAAAGTGAGTGGGAGCTCTGTAGCATTTCTAATATTATATGTCGATGACATATTGCTGATTGTAAATGATATAGAATTTCTGGATAGCATAAAAGGATACTTGAATAAGAGTTTTTCAATGAAAGACCTCGGTGAAGCTGCTTATATACATTGGGCATCAAGATCTATAGAGATAGATCAAGACACTTAATTGGACTTTCACAAAGCACATACCTTGATAAAGTTTTGAGGAAGTTCAAAATGGATCAAGCTAAGAAAGGGTTCTTGCCTGTGTTACAAGGTGTGAAGTTGAGTAAGACTCAATGTCTGACCACTGCAGAAGATAGAGAGAAAATGAAAAGTGTTCCCTAGCTCTATCATGTATGCAATGCTGTGTACCAGACCTGATGTGTGCCTTGCTATTAGCCTAGCAGGGAGGTACCAAAGTAATCCAGGAGTGGATCACTGGACAGCGGTCAAGAACATCCTGAAGTACCTGAAAGGGACCAAGGATATGTTTCTCGTTTATGGAGGTGACAAAGAGCTCATCGTAAATGGTTACGTTGATGCAAGCTTTGACACTGATCCGGACGATTCTAAATCGCAAACCGGATACGTGTTTATATTAAACGGTGGAGCTGTCAGTTGGAGCAGTTCTAAATAGAGCGTCGTGGCGGGATGTACATGTGAAGCAGAGTACATTGCTGCTTCGGAAGCAGTGAATGAAGGAGTCTGGATGAAGGAGTTCATATCCGATCTAGGTGTCATACCTAGTGCATCAGGTCCAATGAAAATCTTTTGTGACAATACTGGTGCAATTGCCTTGGCAAAGGAATCCAAATTTCACAAGAGAACCAAGCACATCAAGAGATGCTTCAACTCCATCTGGGATCAAGTCCAGGTGGGAGACATAGATATTTGCAAGATACATACGGAACTGAATGTTGCAGACCCGTTGACTAAGCCTCTTCCACGAGCAAAACATGATCAGCACCAAGGCTCCATGGGTGTTAAAATCATTACTGTGTAATCTAGATTACCGACTCTTAGTGCAAGTGGGAGACTGAAGGAAATATGCCCTAGAGGCAATAATAAAGTTATTATTTATTTCCTTATTTCATGATAAATGTTTATTATTCATGCTAGAATTGTATTAACCGGAAACATAATACATGTGTGAATACATAGACAAACATAGTGTCACTAGTATGCCTCTACTTGACTAGCTCATTGATCAAAGATGGTTAAGTTTCCTAACCATAAACATGAGTTGTTATCTGATGAATGAGATCACATCATTAGGAGAATGATGTGATTGACTTGACCCATTCCGTTAGCTTAGCACTTGATCATTTGTTTACTGCCATTGCTTTCTTCATGACTTATACATGTTCTTATGACTATGCGATTATGCGACTCCCGAATACCGGAGGAACACTTTGTGTGCTACCAAACGTCACAACATAAATGGGTGATTATAAAGGTGCTCTACAGGTGTCTCCGATGGTACTTGTTGAGTTGGCATAGATCAAGATTAGGATTTGTCACTCCGATTGTCGGAGAGGTATCTCTGGGCCCTCTCGGTAATACACATCACTATAAGCCTTGCAAGCATGATAACTAATGAGTTAGTTACGGGATGATGTATTACGGAATGAGTAAAGAGACTCGCCGGTAATGATATTGAACTAGGTATTAGGATACCGACGATCAAATCTCGGGCAAGTAACATACCAATGACAAAGAGAACAACGTATAGTGTTGTGCGGTTTGACCGATAAAGATCTTCGTAGAATATGTAGGAACCAATATGGGCATCCAGGTTCCACTATTGGTTATTGACTGGAGACGTGTCTCGGTCATGTCTACATAGTTCTCGAACTTGTAGGGTCCACACGCTTAAAGTTCTGTGACGATCAGTTTTATGAGTTTATATGTTTGATGTACCGAAGGCAGTTTGGAGTCCCGGAAGTGATCACGGACAGGATGAGGAGTCTTAAAATGGTCGAGACATAAAGATTTATATATTGGAATCCTATATTTGGATATCGGAAGTGTTCTGGGTGAAATCGGGATTTTACCGGAGTATCGGGGGTTACCAAACCCCCCTGGGGGTTTAATGGGCCAAGATGGGCCTTAGTGGAGATGAGGAGGGGCGGCCAGGGTAGGCTGCACGCCCCCTCTCCCTCTCGTCCAAATTGGACAAGGAGGGGGGGCCCTTTCCTTCCTCTCTCCCTCCTCCTTCCCCTTCTCCTACTAGGAAAGAGGGAGTCTTACTCCCGGTGGGAGTAGGACTCCTCCTGGCGCGCCTCCTCCTGGCCGGCCACCTCTCCCCCGTTGCTCCTTTATATACGGGGGCAGGGGGAACCTCTAGAGACACAAGTTGATCGTAGAGATCTCTCCAGTCGTGTGCGGTGGCCCCCTCCACCATAATCCACCTCGGTCATACTGTAGCGGTGTTTAGGTGAAGCCCTGCTACGGTAGCTTCATCAACATCGTCACCACGCCGTCGTGCTGACGAAACTCTTCCCCGAGCTCTACTGGATCGTGAGTTCACGGGACGTCACCGAGCTGAACGTGTGCTGAACGCGGAGGTGCCGTATGTTCGGTACTAAGGATCAGTCGATCGTGAAGACGTACGACTACATCAACCGCGTTGTCGTAACGCTTCCGCTTAATGGTCTACGAGGGTACGTGGACGACACTCTCCCCTATCGTTGCTATGCATCACCATGATCCTATGTGTGCGTAGGAATTTTGTTTGAAATTACTACGTTCCCCAACATTGCTAACAAGGGCCCAAGCTGCGGCGTGGTGCCTGCTGAGACCGGCATGAATCTCAGCCAGGAGCTGCCGCCCTTCCTCCTGGGAGATACGTCTTTGAAGGACTCCGGTAGCGCTTTTCTTATAGAGCTCTTCGTCGTGAACCTTGTAGGCCTTCGAACGCCGGACAATGTGGCGGGCTTCATTCTGGTCCTCAGGAAGCTCCTTCCTGTTAAGGTAGGCCAGGAAGGGTTCGGTCCATGGGGCAATGACTGCCATGATGAGATGGGCCCATGGTGTTATTTCGGTGGCTGAGCCTCCGATAATGTCGGTGTTTTCAGAATCTGGGGTTATGTTCGGATCCAGACTAGTGTTGCCGTTTTCCCCCTGCCACACCACAGATGGCTTTAAAAGCCTTTCTAGAAAGATATTAGGTGGGACGGGGTCGTGCTTAGCGCCGATACAAGCAAGAACGTCCGCCGCTTGATTACTCTCTCGAGCCACATGATGGAACTTGAGCCCCTCGAACCGGGCCGACATTTTTATGACGGCAAGCTGCCATCTTCGGATCTTTGGCGTCAAAGTCTCCATTTATTTGAGATATTGCGAGGTTTGAGTCCCCGCGCACTTCTAGGCGTTGTATGCCCATGGAGACAGCCATCCGGAGACCATAATATAAGGCCTCGTATTCGGCTGCATTGTTGGAGTCTGTGTATAGTATTTGGAGTACGTACTGAACGACGTCTCCAGTAGGTGACGTGAGAACGACGCCCGCCCCTAGCCCTGCCAGCATTTTGGAGCCATCGAAATACATAACCCAATTGGAATATGTGCCATACTCTTTAGGGAGTTCAGTCTCTGTCCATTCGGCGACGAAGTCGGCCAGTACTTGGGATTTAATAGCTCGACGTGGTTTGTATGTAATATCAAATGGGAGGATCTCAATGGCCCATTTGGCAATCCGGCCCGTGGCATCGCGGTTGTTTATAATGTCATTGAGTGGTACTTCGGAAGCCACCGTGATCGAACACTCCTGGAAGTAGTGATGGAGCTTTCGGGATGCCATGAAGACCGCGTATGCTATCTTTTGATAATGGGGGTACTGGGATTTGCATGGTGTAAGGACAGTGGATACGTAGTATACTGGCTTCTGAAGCAGGAATTTGTGTCCGTCCTGTTCTTGTTCAACGACGAGCACTACGCTCACCACCTGATGTGTATGTATAATAGCATTGGTTCACCGACGTTTGGCGCGGCCAGGATTGGGTTGCTCGCAAGAAGGGTTTTTATTTCCTCTAGTCCGGCTGTTGCCGCGTCTGTCCACTCGAAGTGATCGGTTCGCCGTAGAAGGCGATAGAGTGGCAGTGCGTTTTATCCCAATCTGGAGATAAAGCGGCTTAGAGCTGCCACGCAACCCGCGAGATTTTGGACTTGTTTGAGGTCTATTGGCGTAGCCAATTGTGACAGAGCTCAGATTTTGGCTGGATTTTCTTCAATTCCTCTGTTGGAAACAATGAAGCCCAGCAGTTTTCCAGCGGGAACGCCGAAATCGCACTTTTCCGGATTGAGCTTAATGTCATACGCGCGGAGGTTATCAAATGTGAGACGTAAATCGTCTATTAGTGTTTCGACGCGCCTAGTTTTGATGACGACGTCGTCCACATAAGCTTCAACTGTCTTGCTGATCTGTTTCTCCAGGTATGTTTGAATCATGCATTGGTATGTGGCGCCGATGTTCTTGAGCCCGAAGGGCATGGTGTTGAAGCAGAATGGCCCATACGGGGTAATGAATGTTGTTGCAGCTTGATCAGACTCCTTCATTTTGATTTGATGGTATCCAGAATATGCATCAAGGAAACACAGTGAGTCGTGTCCTGCGGTAGCACCAATGATTTGATCGATGCGGGGGAGGGGGAAGGGATCTTAAGGGCAAGCCTTATTGAGGTCTTTAAAATCGACGCACAACCGCCAGGATTTGTCCTTCTTTGGTACCATCACTAGGTTTGCCATCCAGTCCAGATGTTTTATTTCTCTGATGAATCCGGCCTCAATTAGCTTCGCCAGCTCCTCCCCCATAGCTTGGTGTTTGGGCTCGGAAAAGCACCGCAGTGCTTGTTTGATTGGTTTGTATCCCTTTAAGATAGTAAGGCTATGTTCGGCCAGCTCACGTGGGATTCCAGGCATGTCAGAAGGGTGCCAGACGAATATATCCCAGTTTTCGCGAAGGAAATCCCTTAGTGCAGCGTCGACCGTTGGGTCTAGTTGTGCTCCAATAGATGCTGTCTTCTTGGGGTCCGTTGGGTGGACCTGGAATTTGACTATTTCTTCTGCCGGTTTGAAGGAGGTGGATTTGGGTCGTTTGTCTAAGATCACATCGTCCTTATCCACCGTGGAGTGCAGTGCGGTTAATTCTTCGGCCGTGAGGGCTTCAGATAATGCCTCAAGGGCCAAGGATGCGGTTTTGTTTTTGGTGCGGAGTGCTATGTCCGGATCACTGACAAGAGTGATTATGCCATTTGGTCCGGGCATTTTGAGCTTCATGTACCCGTAATGAGGTATAGCTTGGAAGCGTGTAAAAGCATCCCGCCCCAACAGGGCGTGGTATCTGCTGCTGAAAGGAGCCACTTGGAAGGTGATTTCTTCGGACCGATAATTCTCTGGCGTGCCAAATACCACGTCAAGTGTGATTTTTCCCACACACAGCGCCTCCGTACTGGGAATAATTCCTCGGAAGGTTGTGCTGCTTTGCTTGATGCGGCTCCTGTCTATTTCCATTTTGTGGAGTGTATCCTCATAGATGCGGTTTAGTCCGCTGCCACCGTCCATGAGGACGTTGGTGAGTCGAAAGCCGTCCACGATGGGACTGAGGACTAAAGCGGCTGGTGCTCGGACTGTCCTATATTTTTGTTCGTCTCCGACATTAAAGGTTATAGCCGTGTCGTTCCAAGGGTTTACTGTGGCGATTTGACAGACTTCGGCGAGGCCGCGAAGTGCCCTTTTGCGCTTATTGTTTGAAGCGAATGTCTTGAAGACCGTCAATACTCTGGGGTCATTGTCTTATGGAGGGTGTTGCTCTGGGGTGTTTTTGGTAAGGATGTCCTCGCCACTTTTGGCTACCTGCCGGAGTATCCAACATGCTCTAAGGCTGTGGGTTGGTATGGTATCCAGTGTTGTGTGTATTTTGCATGGGCCATCGAGCCATCCCTCCAGAATGGTTCCGTGCCGCGTAATGGGTTTGTATTTCTTAGCTATTGGACTGGGCGCGTCACGGGGGTGCGCCCTTTTCACCTGGACCAGTGGTTGAGTTGGGACCGATGGCTCCCAACAAGCTGCCTGATCCCTCCAAGCGCTTTCCACTGCGTTGTACTTCTGTACGACAGTTGCCAAGTCAGCAAAGTGTAGTATGCGGCGGCGATTAATGGCATTGAGGATTCCTTCGTTCATGCAATTGTTGCGGAACGCTGATATCGCGTCCTCATTGCGACAATCTTTAACCTTCTCCTTGATAAGGAGGAATCTGGCCCAGAAGTGGTGGACCGTTTCCTGAGGCTGTTGTTGTATGCTCATGAGAGCGCTTATGTCTGGGTGGGTGGGTGGAATTGGATCTGGACCCTGACCCGATCGATGATCTAGAGTCTGAAGTTTTTCCAGACTTATCAGTCCGGGCTCCAGAGTATCTTCTGGTTGCCTTTGCCCACCATCCGATTCTATGTTCGGAAGGCTGGAAACCTCCCTTTGCGGGTGGGTATCCGGCTCTGCAGGGTCGGTGATCCGGACGTAGTCTGTTTTCAGTATAGGGGAAGAGTCGCCGTCTTGCTCCTCGACTACCGCTATCTGGTAGGTGATCGGTGGAGATTTGATTTATCTTTGGTCGGGTTTGAGCCCGATCCGATCGTAATCTGTGGCGATTCCCAGGGCGGCAATACGATCAAGGAGCTCATTTAAACATGAAAACTCCACCGGATCCATCTACTTCGAGAGTTTGGGGTCGATACAAAGCGGATTTTCGATGGCTCGAGAGGTCATCATCGGCTTAACGGCCGAACAGGCGGTCATGGTAAAGCTGCCCAACCGGAGGGTTTGGCCTGGGGCCAGTTCTCCTCCGGTAGTGACATTGTCTTTAAGGACGAGGTGAGTCATCGGTCCTGTTGTCGATGTCACAGTGGAACTCTCAATGAAAGCACCAATGTTAGTGTCAAAACAGGCGGACACTAGTAGAAAACAGGGCTTTGGTCCAGGCCGGGTCAGCCCATTAGTCCCGGTTCAGTCCAGAACTGGGACCAATGGGGGCATTGGTCCCGGTTCGTGAGCCTAGGGGGCCGGCCGGGCCATGTGGGCCATTGGTCCCGGTTCATCTGGACCTTTTAGTCCTGGTTGGTGGTATGAACCGGGACCAATGGGCCTCGCTCCTAGCCCACCACCATTGGTCCCGGTTGGTGGCTTGATGCGGGACCAAAGGCTCCCCTTTAGTCCCGGTTCATGCCACCAACCGGGACCAATGAAGTGCCTATATATACCCCCTCGTGTGAGAGTAGAGCACACTGCTCTTTTTTTTCTGGCCGAGGGGGAGAGGGCTTGGTGGTGCTCTAGCTCACCTCCTATGCACACAAGGTGTTCGATGGAATGCCCGAGCCACACTACTTAAGCTTTCTCCTCTCCAAGCTCGACCTCCAAGCTCCATTTTCCACAATATTTGTCTAGGTTTAGCGGTCCGTCATGCCCCGTCCCCGTCTTCACCGCCGTCGATCACCCGCGCCGAGCTCATCGCCGGCACCACCGTGGTGAGCCTCTTCTTCTTATCTTCTATCTGAAAGGAAAAATATTCTTACTTGTATGTTTACATAGATACTTGTATTATTTTCTTACTTTTATTATTGCATCTTATATAGTGCGATGGTTTTGGTATCCGCCCCCGTCGGCCCTCGTCCTGTCTATGATTCGGATGTGGTATATATATATATTATCTTTATAACTATTGGTTCATTTATTGTTTATGAAAATTATGCCGACCAACGTGACATAGATTTTATTTACGTAGGATGTATGTGAATTGGAAATGCCAACCGACCCTATTGTCGAGAGGTTAAATTTAGTTGAAGAAGAAAACAATTTGTTGAAGGAAAAAATAAAAAAAATTGAGGAGGAGAAGATGATATTGGAGTTGCATGTTGCGGATGTCGTCGATGATCACAAGATCAAGATGGATGCAATGCGCTTGAAGATTAGAAAGATTAGAAAATATGCCATTCATACCGAGGCTTGGTATCATTATGCCATTGGATCAATTGTTACCTTGGTTGCGATTATGATCGCATTTGTTTTTGCATTGAAATGTTTTACATAGTTTCAATGTATGGTTTAATTAATTAGACTAGTCGCCAACCCGTGCATTCGCACGCGCTAGTACGCATGTGTGTCTTCCATAAGATAACAGATCAAACAATTTGAAAAGGCAAAGAAGACATACGGAAGTAGTACTGCATAATGATTGTCTATATTACTAAATAAAATAATGTTAGTTATTTCATGTACATTTCAAAGATACCAACTACTATTGTTCATAATGTTTTAACGGTTGGTCAGATACTTAAAATCTTATTTGTTAGAGAGTTAATTATGTATTACTAATTAATCACAATTAATGATATCATACCAATGAACAAACATAATATCATATCCGCCTCAATAATAATACCAAGTCTACTAACTAATGGAATATAAGGTATATTGTTAGATCTAATTGTAATCTAATCGAGAATAAGCAACATATTGTGAACAAACATGATGACAAAAATGTGGTAAGTATGAAAGTGTGCCTAAAGAATGCTTTAAGATATTCAATATTGATGTAAAATATGTACAATATGCACCCCATGTAGGTGCAAGTGTTTATGACTAAATACCTGTGCAATCATCATATGACTAAATACTAACTGCTGGACTTTTTAGGTTATTTGGCACTAATTATGCAACCATAGAGCTTTAATATGAACTGTGTGATCAAATGTTAATTATATCATATAAGCAAAGAAAACACTTTATAATTGCCAATGTCAGTAATAGCAAACAAATGGATTCTTCGATTCTACTATTTTGTTTTCAACCTAAACAATGTTTTTGTGCTATCACGATAGCACCTTTCTATATGTTGACAAAATTCTTCATGGAATCCACAATATCCATACTCATGATACATGTCCTATTTGAAAGTAGGTTAATCTCCACCGCACTTGTCATGCATTACAATTTTTTCTTTGAAGTAAGGGCTCCCCGCTTATCCTTATAACTTGTTATGAAGTGATTCAGCCACAGTTAATTTTGTGATATGGGTGGCCTTGCAATGTAGTCCTAGACGTCATGTCTTTTACATCAACAAATTCTTTAAGAGTAATTAGAAATCTCAATGAACAACACTTGCAAGATAGACAGGAACTCTCAAACGGCAACATCTTACATCGCACAATTAGAAAATTTGATGGGATAAAGATTTCACTTACGACCCACACATTATAAGTGAATAATGGTGACAACATCCTCTCCTATATAATACATTTTTTGGCAGCTCTTGGATAATCCATCTTACATGTAAAGAACAAAACAGGCATGCAATCATGAAGTCTAACAGGATTGCAAGTCTGTAGAATCTGTGCCCTTTTTACATCAACACAGATAATATATTATCTTTCCTTGGAATCCAATTCCGAACAACAATTTTTTTATCTAAGTGTGCATGGAACTGGATTATCAGATTCAAATCAATAGTATCTTTCTCATGGAAATATTAGCTTCGGACTAAAACCCATGTAAGATACTGGGTGCCATCATCGATCGCAGTGGTCGTAAAAATTTGCATGCAAAGATTGGCTAGGTTCGTCCAATTAAATAGGTTAAGAAGAACAACTATTGAAGATATATGTGAAACCTCAAAGTGCAACATGCGATATCGTACAATTAGAGGGGGGGGGGGGATATAGTAACAACCCTCATATATGAAGGCGAACTTCCTGGAAGATTGATTAAAAATCTCGATGAACAACACTGACAATATATATAGGATCTCTCAAAACGTAACATCTTACATGGTACAATTAGAAAATTAGATGGGATAAAGAGTTCACTTACAATGCACATATATAAAGGTGAATAATGGTGACAACATCCCCTCCTGTAATATAAAATTTTTTTGGCACCTATTAGATAACCCATCTTACGACATAAGGAACAAAACATGCATCCACTCATGAAGTCAACAGGATTGCAAGTCTGTAGAGCTTGTGGCCCTTTGCATCAAGAAAAATAATATATTAGCTACCCTAGGAATCCAAATCCGAACAGCAAAAAATGATCTTACAATTTTGTCAGCTCTTGGATAATCCATCTTATGACATAAATCACCTTTGAGGTTCGTCCAATTGAAATCGTTAAGAAGAAGAACTATTGAAGATATATGGGAAACCTCAAAGTTCAACATCTTATATTCTACAATTAGAAAATTAGATGGGAAACAAAGTATACTTACAACTCTCATATATGAAGGGGAACAGCGCTGATAGCATCATCTCTTTGATAATCCATATGTTTTTGTTGGCAGCACTTTGATATTCCACCTTATGACATAATGAGAAACGGATCAAACATGCAAGGCATGCAGTGAATTAGGACTGCATGTCTGTACAACCTGCGGCTGGTTGCATCCATATGATACTATATTAGCTTCCCCTGGAAGCTGAAGCCAAATCGAAACAGAAAATAACCAAAAAAGAATCTAAGTGCATGCAAATAGACTATCAGATGCAAAGCGAGATGGTATTTATCACATAAATATTAGTTATTTATAAAGTTGAAGAGAACAACTACAAAGCTCAAAGTGAAGCGTCCTACATTCCACAATTAGAAATTTAGATGGGCAACATTATTTACTTGAAATCAACATATATGATAGAGAATAAGGGTGAGTAAATCCTATCTTCGATGTTCTGTCCTTTTTGGCAGGTCTTTGATGTTCCATATTACGATATAAATAGCAAAACAACACATACATGCAAGGTGTGTAGTCAAATAGCAACACATCCGCAAGCATCCTACATTGGCTACCTTCTTTTCACTATTCGATCTCTCATCAATCTTACGCATGCAACATGGGTGATAGCTGCGACCAGATGCAGGGTGTGGTTGTTTGAATGGCCATGGAAGCAACTCCACCGCATCATGAGCACCTAGCATGCAAGCTCCAGTCAGCTCCCAGAACTGACAGTTGAGCTGGAAATAGAGACAGTACGTATAGTTTCTTCGCCTTTACTGATACACTTCTGGAATAAATCCCTGAGCAAAAACATGAACCAATAACTGCAAGTATGCTAAAAGATACCCAATTAAATATTGATCTTGAAGCTATAGCGTATGAAGATTTATTTATTCCCTATATCTTTATTTGTAAGATAACATGCACAGTTTGGCGTGCATATATGCAGATGTAGGAACTGTCCAACTATATAATAAGTCATCTGAATAATTATTAGGAACCTAGAACCCCCAGGCATGCTTCAGGTTCAGTATGACTTCAAAAAAATTGGTCAACAAATCAACCACAACAATTATCTTGCAAAGAAACTAACAAAGAGGAAGATCTGATGGGAAATATTGCCATCTTTCAGCAAATAGCAACCCAACACACGATTGATACAGGAATACATAGCCATGATGCTTGCATGCTATACATGAAGTGTTTCATGCAAAAACAGCTACATAGATCAGTACATCTATTGAGGTGGGAGTACCTGTGGTGATCTGCCAATCACATCAATAGACATGGACGATGTCATCACTAGACAAATAATGCTCCTATTCGTATTGTTTTGGCGAAGTATTGCTTGTCTCCGACGGCTAGACATGCTCCTGCAGGCTGCAGCAGGTATTTACGCATGGTACAATCTGAGTATCCATCGGAAAAAAGCTGGAGAAGACTATCATATTTAACAACTGTAGTTATCAAGAGAGAAGGAGGAGGAATGGAATTGCTGAGTTATGACTCACATCGAGGCCAGGCTGTCATGCATGTACACATAGCCAAGCTACCCAAGCAGTTTGATCGATTCCGACTATAAACACACCAAGTGCGTACGTACGCACAGTCGTACAGGTAAACAAAGATTTTTCCGGCAGCTATGACACGCATGAGAGGCACAACTGATATCAAGAAGTATTCTTGATCGTACTTGCTTGCAGCTTCGGCTTGCGAACAGTGACGAATCCTTCCGACACGTTCATGCATGGAGCTCAACTTGAACCTACACATGCACAAACAAAGATTAGAGGATGGAAGATTAAAGGATGGAATAGAGAACAGGCGGAGGAGGATGTGTGCAGGCAGCGGCTGAAGAGTCTTGCGCCTATAGCCAATTTTGATGGATGTCAGCGGCGGCGGCGGCTGCATAACGTGAAGAAGAGAGAGGTCAGGGAAAGATCCCTAATTTGGCATTGTTCAGAACTCCAGGGGAAGATTACGGTGAAAGGAGTCATGTCGGTTGTCATGTTTTAATCCAACAGTAAATCTACACCTTTATAACTCGACCCCACCAGATTAACGGTCCATAAATTCAGTAAATCTACACCGTTATAACTCGACCACACCAGATTAACGGTCCATAAATTCTAATTAACGTGGGAATTTTTTGGGAGTATGTAATTAGTATAGGGATAGATGCTCTGGAGAGCTATATGTTGTTAGATGAGAACTATGTATGCACTTTGGTTTTAATGTGATGATGAACTTCTATTAATTTGGACACTTAATTATATATAATGCACGCAGATGAACCGGCAATGGATGTACGGTGACAGACACACCTGCGAGTACATTAAGGGCGTGCATGAGTTTCTCGATGCAGCTGAGGCAAACAAGCAGAATGGTTTTATGTGTTGTCCATGGACAGAA
The DNA here is from genome assembly GCF_003073215.2 of Triticum urartu. Classification (NCBI taxonomy): domain Eukaryota; kingdom Viridiplantae; phylum Streptophyta; class Magnoliopsida; order Poales; family Poaceae; genus Triticum; species Triticum urartu. Next base: position 623,065,693 of record NC_053026.1, read on the forward strand.
TGTGGGAATACGGGGTCTTACTCTAACCGAAAAATCCTTCACTCCCACCTGCTTTACAAGGGTTTCATGCCACACTATAATGTTTGGACGAGGCACGGAGAAATAGGGGTTATGATGGAAGACGGCGAAGAAGAAGAGTACGATGACAACTATGTGCCCCCTGAATACGGTGATGCTGCAACGGGGGGAGCTGGTGAAGATCAAGAGGAACCAGACGATGTGCCCAATGATGCTGCAACGGGTGAAGCTGCTGAAGATCAAGAGGAACCAGACGATGTGCCCGATGATGATGATCTCCGCCGGGTCATTGTCGATGCAAGGACACAATGCGAAAGTCAAAAGGAGAAGCTGAAGTTCGATCGCATGTTAGAGGATCACAAAAAGGGTTGTACCCCAATTGCGAAGATGGCAACACAAAGCTCGGTACCATACTGGAATTGCTGCAGTGGAAGGCAGAGAATGCTGTGGCTGACAAAGGATTTGAGAAGCTACTGAAAATATTGAAGAAGAAGCTTCCAAAGGATAACGAATTACCCGACAGTACATACGCAGCAAAGAAGGTCGTATGCCCTCTAGGATTGGAGGTGGAGAAGATACATGCATGCCCTAATGACTGCATCCTCTACCGCGGTGCATACAAGGATCTGAACACATGCCCGGTATGCGGTGCATTTCGGTATAAGATCAGACGAGATGACCCTGGTGATGTTGACGGCGAGCCCCCCAGGAAGAGGGTTCCTGCGAAGGTGATGTGGTATGCTCCTATAATACCACGGTTGAAATATCTGTTCAGAAACGAAGAGCATGCCAAGTTGATGCAATGGCACAGTGAACCGAAAGAAAGATGGGAAGTTGAGAGCACCCACTGACGGGTCACAGTGGAGAAAAATCGAGAGAAATTACTGGGATGAGTTTGCAAAGTACCCAAGGAATGTATGGTTTGCTTTAAGCGCGGATGGCATTAATCCTTTCGGGGAGCAGAGCAGCAATCACAGCACCTGGCCTATGACTCTATGTATGTATAACCTTCCTCCTTGGATGTGCATGAAGCGGAAGTTTATTATGATGCCAGTTCTCATCCAAGGCCCTAAGCAACCCGGCAATGACATTGATGTGTACCTAAGGCCATTAGTTGAAGAACTTTTACAGCTATGGAATGGAAACGGTGTACGTACGTGGGATGAGCACAGACAGGAGGAATTTAACCTTAAGGCGTTGCTGTTCGTGACCATCAACAATTGGCCCGCTCTCAGTGACCTTTCAGGACAGACAAACAAAGGATACCACGCATGCACGCACTGTTTAGATGACACTGAAAGTATATACCTGGACAAATGCAGGAAGAATGTGTACCTGGGCCATCGTCAATTTCTTCCGACCAACCATCAATGTCGAAAGAAAGGCAAGCATTTCAAAGGCGAGGCAGATCACCGGAAGAAGCCCGCCATGCGTACCGGTGATCACGTACTTGCTATGGTCAATGATTTACACTACGTAATCTTTGGAAAGGGTCACGGTGGACTAGCTGTTCCGAATGATGCCGAGGGACACGCACCCATGTGGAAGAAGAAATCTATATTTTGGGACCTACCCTACTTGAAAGACCTAGAGGTCCGCTCTTCAATCGACGTGATGCACGTGACGAAGAACCTTTGCGTGAACCTGCTAGGCTTCTTGGGCGTGTATGGGAAGACAAAAGATACACCTGAGGCACGGGAGGACCTGCAATGTTTGCACGAAAAAGACGACATGCCTCCGAAGCAGTATAAAGGTCCTGCCAGCTACGCTCTTACGAAATAAGAGAAAGAAATCTTCTTTGAATGCCTGCTCAGTATGAAGGTCATGACTGGCTTCTCGTCGAATATAAAGGGAATAATAAATATGCCAGAGAAAAAGTTTCAGAACCTAAAGTCTCATGACTGCCACGTGATTATGACGCAACTGCTTCCGGTTGCATTGAGGGGGCTTCTACCGAAAAACGTCCGATTAGCCATTGTAAAGCTATGTGCATTCCTCAATGCAATCTCTCAGAAGGTGATCGATCCAGAAATCGTACCAAGGCTAAGGAGTGATGTGGCGCAATGTCTTGTTAGTTTCGAGCTGGTGTTCCCACCATCCTTCTTCAATATCATGACGCACGTCCTAGTTCATCTAGTCGACGAGATTGTCATCCTGGGGCCCGTATTTCTACACAATATGTTCCCCTTTGAGAGGTTCATGGGAGTCCTAAAGAAATATGTCCGTAACCGTGCTAGGCCAGAAGGAAGCATCTCCATGGGCCATCAAATAGAGGATGTTATCGGGTTTTGTGTTGACTTCATTCCTGGCCTTAAGAAGATAGGTCTCCCTAAATCGCGGTATGAGGGGAGACTGACTGGAAAAGGCACTCTTGGAAGAGACTCAATAATATGCAGGGACGGATATTCTTGGTCTCAAGCACACTACACAGTTCTACAGAACTCTACCTTGGTGATCCCGTATGTCGATGAACACAAGAATAGTCTGCGCTCCAAACACCCGGAGCAGTGCGACGACTGGATTACATGTGAACACATCAGGACTTTCAGCAGTTGGTTGGAAACACGTCTCAGAGGTGACAACACTATTTGTGATGAGTTGTACTTGTTGTCGAGGGGACCATCTTTGACTGTATTGACTTACAAAGGTTACGAGATAAATGGGAATACATTTTACACGATCACCCAAGATCAAAAGAGCACCAACCAAAACAGCGGTGTCCGCTTTGATGCAGCAACCGAGAGCGGAAAGGACACATATTATGGTTACATAGTGGACATATGGGAACTTGACTACGGACCTGATTTTAAGGTCCCTTTGTTAAAGTGCAAATGGGTCAATCTGTTAGGCGGCGGGGTATAGGTAGACCCACAGTACGGAATGACAATAGTGGATCTTAAAAATCTTGGGTACACTGACGAACCGTTCGTCCTAGCCAATGATGTGGCACAGGTTATCTATGTGAAGGACATGTCTACCAAACCGAGAAAAAGAAAAGATAAGGAAGCGAATACATCATACGATGAGCCAAAGCGCCACATAGTTATTTCAGGAAAAAGGGACTTCCTGGGAGTGGACGGCAAGACAGACATGTCTGAAGATTATGAAAAGTTTCATGAAATTCGTCCCTTCAATGTCAAGGCTGACCCAAGCATCCTGATAAACAATGAAGATTATCCATGGTTATGGTGCAATAAGCAAATGACACAAGCGAAGAAAAAGTGAAGACTTTCTCCCGCAACTATTATGATGATACCATGCCAACTTTGTAACACATGAACATGCTACCATTGTCCGTTTTGTACATGCACATGCTATGTGATATGATACCATGCCAACTTTCAACTTTTTCAGAGTTCATTTGAAATGCTTTAATGCTTTAATGTCTTATGGTTCGGCCCTCGTAATACCATGACCATTAGTCCCTGGCCCATGCCAACTTTCAACTTTCTAAAACTAATGGCACTAATAGAAAGTTTATAATTTTGCTCCTCACCCCTGGCCCATGACCATTAGTCCTGGTTTGTGCCACAAACCGGGACTAAAGGGTTGGTCCTCGTTGCAGGCAGAGTTTAGTCCCACCTCGCCAACCGAAGGGGGCTCACACCGGTTTATAAGCCCTTCCCTCTCTGCCTTGTTGAGCTCCTCTCAAAGTGAAAATAGATGCCCTGCCCTAATAGAGAAAAGTTTAACCTAAATTCATAGTGAATTTCTCTGAAATTCATAGAAATTTACTATGAATTTAGGTTGAATTTTCTCTATAAGCGCATCTATTCTCATTTTTTAGTAAGTTAATCACAAACTTGTGATTCACACAAATTTCAAAGAATTCAAATTTTAACTATTCAAATTTGAAAACTAATGGCACTAACAGAAGTTTATAATTTTTCTAAAACTAATGGCACTAACAGAAAGTTTATAATTTTGCTAACCTAAAAGCAAACAGAATTAAAAATTAAAGCAAAAAACAAAAGAAAATAAATAATGCAAAAAAAAAAAAAAAACAGGAAAAAACTATTTTTATAGTAAAGTTAATCACAAAATAAAATAAATAAAGCAACAAAGAAAACAAAAAACTAAAAAAGTGTTTTCAAATTTGAAAACTAATGGCACTAACAGAAAGTTTATAATTTTTCTAAAACTAAAAGCTCTAAAACTAAAAGCATAAAGAATTAAAAAATAAAGCAAAAAACAAAAGAAAATTAATAAAGCAACAAAAAAACAAAAAATGCCACCTACTGGGCCCCCACGGCCTGAATACGACTAGAAACCCATCCAAGGGCCAGGATTCAGGCCCGCAGGAGGCCCAGTAGGCCCACAGGCATAGCAGTGACAATTAGGCCCGTAAGCCTGGAATGGAGAGGAGCTCGAGAGGGGTGCGGCAGTGGGTCTTATAAACCACTGCGCACCCCTCTCAACTAGCGAGGTGGGACTAAACTTTCGACGCAGCAGCCGCACAAGGCCTTTGGTCCCGGTTGGTGGCACCAACCAGGACTAAAGGGGGGCATTGGTCACGGTTCGTGGCACAAACCGTGACCAATGCCCCCCTTTAGTCCCGGTTGTTGCCACGAACTGGGACTAAAGGCTCTGCTATATAAGTCCACACTTAGGAAATTTTTGCCAACTGCTCTATTCCCCATCGCCGATGCTGCCAGGCTGCTCGTCCTCCTCGTCACCGTCGCCGCGCCCTGCCCCATCCCTGCGTGCTTGCCGTCGCCGCGCCCTGCCCCGTCGCCGTCGCCGCACCCTGTCGCTATCGTCGTCGTCGCGCCCTCCTGCCCGTTGCCGGCCGCCCTGCCCCGAGCCCCGCCTCCTCGTCCCCGTCGCCGTGTGCCGCCCCGAGCCCGCCGCCGTCCCCATCGCCGTGTGCCACCCTGAGCCCGTCGTCCTCTACCGCTCGGTGACCCTCGACGACCCTCGTTCCCGATAAAAAAAAGAGGAAGAAGAAGAAAAAAAGAGGAGAAGAAAGAATAGAGGAGTTCTTACTCCTCTATTCTTTCTTCTCCTCTTTTTTCTTCTTCCTCTTCTTTTTTTATCCTTGAAGCGTTGTCCAGGCCTCCCCAAACCCTAGAGAAGCAGCGTCGAGGCCACGCCAAACCCTGGAGAAGCAGCGTCGAGGCCACCCCAAACCCTAGAGAAGCAGCGTCGAGGCCACTAATTAATATTAGTTCTACGTTTGCCACTAATATATCCATCTTTCATGTTTGAATAATAATTGCCATGTTGTCAATATTTGTAGAAACTATGGACACCGCCCGAGACGAAGTACAAGAAGAGTTGTTGGGGGACATAATCGCACGAGGAAGTGATGCCGTCTGCTCGTTGTTTCTCAACGACACCGATGGTCTGGAAGCAGCTGGCTATGATTATGATGGCTCCGGTGACCTAATGCCGGTGCAAGAAGGAGACCGTGAGGACGGCTCCGGTGACCCAATGCCGGTGCAAGAAGGAGACTGTGATGACGTCTCCGGTGACCGAACCGAGTCCGGCCAGGTATATATATTAGTTAAGCTTCTGCTGACTAGCTAATTGATGCATTCATTGTTTTGGTATGTACACATATTAATTAAGTCTTTGTTCTTTTTTCTAGCCCTCCGGATCGAGCACAACTTCGGTAAAGAGACGAGGCCCAAAGAAAAAGTTGAGCTCGGATGAAAAGTTTGAGATCATAGCAATCACGCCCGACGACCAACCGGTTGAACCCCTCCGGACAAAGAGCGCATTTCTTGCTCAGTGCGGGGTTTTGGTTAGGGACAAGATCCCGATCAGCATCCAGCAATGGTTAAAGCCGGCTACAGAAGACCCTGAGGTGTCTTATGTCAATGATATGCAGAAAAATGATCTTTGGACTGAGCTGAAGTCAAATTTCACCCTACCGCCAGAGGATGATCCAGAGAAGCCAGTTAAAGAGCAATTAATCAAGTCTTTTTCTCTTAAGAGGATGGCAGAACTATTCAGGAGGTGGAAGAAAGAGCTGAATAAGTTTGTCGAAAATAATGAGACACCAGAATTCAAGGGCAGATATGAGAAGATCAGATATCACTGGCCCTCATTTGTGGCCCACAAGACATCGGAAAAGAGTAAGAAGATGTCGGCGACAAACAAGAAAAATGCCGCGAAGAAGAAGCATCACCATCGCACGGGGTCAGGTGGCTACCTCATAGCCCGGCCTAAGTGGGACAAGACTGAGAATGATCTGGTTGATAAGGGGATCGAACCAGAGACAATTAACTGGCCAGACCGTTGCCGGACTTGGTTCTTCGGGGCTGGCGGAACCTTGGACCCTGTAACAGGGAAGTGCATTTGGACGAACGATCAAATGGACATACCAGTCAGGAAGCTTCAGCAGTATATCAAAGCAGCACAGCAAGGGACGTTCTTTCCAGATAGAAAGATCGACGAGCTCACAATGGCCCTCGGGAATCCTGAGCACCCTGGACGGACACGAGGCACACCAGGCTCCATTCCATGGAAGGTTGGGTTTTCGGACGCAGGCAGTTACAAATCCCAGGAGAGGAGGAAAAAATTGCAGCAGACCCAAATGCAGGAGCTGCAAGCAAGGGTACAAGCGATAGAGGAACAAGAAGCAAATTGCAGCAAACGTACTACCGAAGCTTCCCCCGAAGCTACCCCGCCATCTCAGCGGAGAAGCAGCGTGGCTTCCACCGAGCTGCTTCAGCCGGAGCATGCCTTAGACGGCTCCTGCCAGCTATCCCGTGGATGCTACCACGGAGTCTCAAAATTGCCACCTTATGACGCAATGGATTAATTTGAAGGTCAAGGCGGCTGTTGGCTCTGTTTATCCTACTGAACCCAGCGCAACTTTTCACTGCCGGCCGATTCCAGAAGGATATGCTAGGGTGATGGTGGATGAAATAACGGAGGGATTTGAGGACCTCTAGCTTGACCACCCTACCGGTGAAGGGGAGACTAGGCTGGGGTCTGCTCTGAAGACTCCATGCCTATGGCGGAAGGAGCTCATCAACCTTCCGAACTGGATGCCTCCGCCGCCTCCTCCTCCTCCGGCAAGTCAGGGCACTCCGCCTCCTCCTCCGGCGAGTCAGGGCACTCCGCCTCCTCCACCGCCTCCTCCTCCGGCGAGTGACGATCAGGGCACTCGACCGGCTCCTTCTCCGACGCGTGGCGGCACTCCGCCTCCTTCTCCGCCTGCGCCGACGCGCCCGAGCAGCCAGCCTCCTCCTTCTCCGCCTCATCAGCAAGGGCGGAAGAGACCTGCCGCCGCTCCGGCTGCTCCGGCGCGTCGTAGTCCTTCTCCTCCGCCTCGTAAGCAAGTAAAGAAGACAACCGCTCCGTCTACTCTGCCGGCGTCTAGCAGTACAGCCAGAGGCGAGAGGAAATACAGATTCGGTCCTTCTTTGAAGACTCCAGAGAAGTTACCATACGAGAGGACCCCGGAGGAGAACGCCGAGATCGCACGAGAAGAAGTGAGGAACTACTTTGAAGGGGTGAAAGCAAAGAAACATCCACCTCCGGAGGAGAAGGTAGATCCGGTGAAAGCGAAACGCACTCTGGCTGCCTTGACAAAACCACCCAAGTCTCCACCGAAAGGAAACTATGAGCGCATTATTGGAAAGGAATTTGCCGAAGCGGAGCGGTCGGGAAGTACTGTCAGTGATCAAAGGCTGAAAGAACGACGAGCTGGGAAACAAATTGCCCAGCTCGGCGAACAAGCGAAGCAATCGTGCCCCCCGCTCAAGGTGCCTAGCGACAACGTCGCTAATGATCCGAGGATGGTGCCCGATTAAAGCAATCTTGGCGATTACCTTCCCGACGATGTACATTATGATTTCATGGAGGTGCAGATACAAAGATACGAGTACGGGAAGCCTCTCGTCAAAGATGAAAGATCTCTATCAACGATGATGCGAAGATTGCATGATTGGTACTTGAAAATCTGCAGAGACTCTGGGGGGAGGAGTACTTTGTATTTGAAAGTTAAAAAGGAGCATGACCTCGTTGGAATTGAAGTGTTGCCTGTTCCATTTGAGGAGTTCTTTCAGTTTTTCAATGAATTGGCCCTCGATAAAACAATGGTCACCTGCTACTGTCTGTAAGTAGTACTACTTCTGTCATTAAGTCTCTCTATATAGCTCAGCTCTTTCATTGCATGTATTTATAATCATCCTCACTATATTATGCAGATTGAAGATCACCGAATTGAAGAAAAGACAAGTTGGTGATATTGGGTTCATTAACACATATCTCTTAGATGCAACTCAGGTTAAATTTCATGCCACAGATACCGAGGCCAACTTGCTACGATCGTTGGTAATTAATGAAAACAAAGATATAATACTCTTTCCTTACAACTTCAAGTGAGTGTTACTGTCTTGTGCATATTCGGTTTCCCTTATATATTAGTCAAGGTTATAGTAATGTAATTGATGAGTTATGCATGCATGTGCAGTTACCACTATATTCTCCTAGAGATTAAGCTTGAGCAGGGACTAGTAACCGTCTTAGACTCAAAACGAAAAGATCCCTAGGACTATGCGGACATGACTCAAATGCTCGAGAAGTAAGTTAAATCGATCATTATCCACCATATCAGCAACTTTGTTCATTTCCTGATATATCAAGTAATTGTTTTCTTTGTCTGGCAGGGTTTGGAAAAAATTCTCCAAAAAAGCTCCAGGACTCCCGAAGAAGCTGCAATTTAGACACCCGAAAGTAAGTACTATAGTAGCATGTTCCGCGCATCTCCTATTGATTCAAGTGCTAGTTTCATCAATACCATTTGGCATTCTTGCTTATCAGTTTGATTGACCTCTATTTCTTGTAAAGTGGTTGTGGCAGGAACAAGGGAATGATTTCTATGGATACTACGTTTGCGAGTCCATCCGCCACACGACCTATGAGCGGGGCTACACTGACGAATAATATGAAGTACATAAATAACAACATTCACAATTTTATTTTATTACCATCATTTGTGTTGAGTTTCATTCATTCATATATATATATATATATATGTATTGACCCCCTTCTTCAAATTAGATGTTTCGGAAGCGGGATGAACTCCTAGCACCAGCTCGCATGCGAGCAATTCAAGAGGAATTGGCGGCATTCTTTCTTGACCACGTGATCGCTGAAGACGAAGAATACTATGTGGACCATGAGCCGTATGATTATATTTGTAAGAGATAATTATTGTATATGTGTAGCCGGTAGTGTCGGATAGATATACGAGAACTTGTTGTTCGACCAATCTCTCGGAGAAGGAGAGGTGGTCGATATCACTTCTCTCTGTATGCATATATGTTCATGACGATCTTCTGTTTCCTTCGTTTGCTTACTAGCTAGCTAGCGTCTCTAGTCCTCTCTATATGTATGTATAGTACGTAGCGTCGACCAAGCACGGACATAAGAGAGGACACTTCTCTCTATTAATTATTGCTAGCTAACACAATATATGAAACACCTAAATTAACCCCCAAAACCCCCGAAACCCCCCCTTCAAAAAAAAAACAAAAACCCCAGCCACAGAAATGCTGACGCGTGGATGCCTATTGGTCTCGGTTGGTGCCACCAACCGAGACCAAAGGGTCTCATGCCTGGCCTCCACGCACAGGCCACGTGGAGGCCCATCTGTCCCGGTTCTGGATTGAACCGGGACTAAAGGGATAGGGCATTAGTACCGACCCTTTAGTCCCGGTTCAGGAACCGAGACAAAAGGCCCTTACGAACCGGGACAACAGGCCCTTTTTCTACCAGTGGGATCTCGGGTAGGGGGTCCCGAACTATACGTCTGGGGTCAATGGTAACAGGAGACAGGGGGCACGATGTTTACCCAAGTTCAGGCCCTCTCTATGGAGGTAATACCCTACGTCCTGATTGATTGATATTGATGAATACGAGTATTACAAGAGTTGATCTACCTCGAGATCGTAATGGCTAAACCCTAGAGGTCTAGCTCGTATGGCTATGGTAATGAGTATTCGGCCTTTCTACGGGCCTAGCCCTCTGGTTTATATAGTCACGGGAAGGATCTAGGGTTACACAAGGTCGGTCACAGAGAAAGGAATCTACATAGTTGGCCGCCAAGCTTGCCTTCCACGTTAAGGAAAGTCCCATCCGGACACGGGTGCAGTCTTCGGTCTTCGTATCTTCACAACCCATCAATCCGGCCCATGGATAATAGGCCGGACGCCCGAGGACACCCCTTAGTCCAGGATTCCCTCAACGGGGAGGAGAGGAAGGAGCTCTAGCAAGAGGGAGCCAACTGGCAAAGCAACTCAAACGACATCAGTGCTCGAACCGGTGATCCAGCAGTCCGAAGACCTCAATCAGGCCTCTGTCACTTTTGCCGATCCTGTGTCGACTGAACGTCCTTCAACATCGACTGCTCAAGATCCTGCTTCATCTGTACCACTCCATACTTCAGATCCTCAGACTGCTCCGACTATTCCACCACCTCCGCTATTCGTCACCCATCATGTCCCGGAGGATCAGGGAGCGCTGCTAAAGAAGCTATAGACCAAGCAGGCCTTATGATTGAGCGGATGAAGATGGTGCGTGAGACTAGTCAAGCTGCCTATGACGCCAGTGCAGCTCTCCAAACCAATGTCCAGGTTAGTTGATTTCTGACTGATCTTCTAGCTTGACACTTGAAAACCGCTGCTTTATTATTCGTAAGATGTCCGTGGATGAGTGTTTTCAAAAAATTTCAAACTTTATGTGCATATGTCATGAGTCTGCATCTGTTCACCCACTGGGTGCCTTCTTTTATTTTGCAACCTTGCTCACTTGAGTCGACTTTGTCTCATCAAGTGAACTTTCAAATCAGTGGGGGCACGTAGAGTGCACCCACTGGGTGTAGTCCCCGAGACCGTCGTCGAATGTTTGACTCGGCGGGGGTCTTAGATCTTGTTTATAATATATCCATGAAGGAAATATGCCCTAGAGGCAATAATAAAGTTGTTATTTATATTTCCTTATATCATGATAAATGTTTATTATTCATGCTAGAATTTTATTAACCGGAAACTTAGTAGATGTGTGAATACATAGACAAACAGAGTGTCACTAGTATGCCTCTACTTGACTAGCTCGTTGAATCAATGATGGTTATGTTTCCTCACCATAGACATGAGTTGTCATTTAATTAACGGGATTACATCATTAGAGAATGATGTGATTGACTTGACCCATCCGTTAGCTTAGCATGATGATCATTTAGTTTGTTGCTATTGCTTTCTCCATAACTTATACATGTTCCTATGACTATGAGATCATGCAACTACCGAATACCGGAGGAACACTTAGTGTGCTATCAAACGTTACAACGTAACTGGGTGACTATAAATATGCTCTACAGATGTCTCCGATGGTGTTTTTTGAGTTGGTATAGATCAAGATTAGGATTTGTCACTCCAAGTATCGGAGAGGTATCTCTGGGCCCTCTCGGTAATGCACGGCACTACAAGCCTTGAAAGCAATGTGACTAATGAGTTAGTTGTAGGATAATGCATTACGGAACGAGTAAAGAGACTTGCTGGTAATGATATTGAACTAGGTATTGAGATACCGACGATCGAATCTCGGGCAAGTAACATACCGATGACAAAGGGAACAACGTATGTTGTTGTGCGGTTTGACCGATAAAGATCTTCGTATAATATGTAGGAACCAATATGAGCATCCGCTATTGGTTATTGACCAGAGATGAGTCTCGGTCATGTCTACATAGTTCTCGAACCCGTAGGGTCCGCACGCTTAACGTTCGGTGACGATCGGTATTATGAGTTTATGTTTTTTGATGTACCGAAGGTAGTTCGGAGTCCCGGATATGGTTACAGAGATGACGAGGAGTCTCGAAATGGTCGAGACATAAAGATCGATATATTGGAAGCCTATGTTTGGACATCGGAATGGTTCCGGATGAGTTCGAGCATTTTTTGGAGTACCGGGAGGTTACCGGAACCCCCAGGGGAGTATATGGGACTTATTGGGCGTTAGTGGAATAGAGGAGAGGAAGGTAAAAGGTGGGAGGCGACCCCTTTCCTTTACCCTCTCCTCCCCTTCCTTCTCTCCTACTCCTACTACTTGGAAGGGGGGAATCCTACTCCCGGTGGGAGTAGGACTCCCCTAGGGCGCGCCATAGAGGGCCGGCCCTCCCCCCTCCTCCACTGCTTTATATACGGGGGAGGGGGCACCCCATAGACACACAAGTTGGTCATTGTCTTAGCCGTGTGTGGTGCCCCACTCCATCATAATCCACCTCGGTCATATCGTCGTAGTGCTTAGGCGAAGCCCTGCGCCGTTAGCATCATCATCACCATCATCACGCCATTGTGCTGACGAAGCTCTCCCTCAACACTCAGCTGGATCGAGAGTTCGTGGGACGTCACCGGGCTGAACGTGTGCAGATCGCGGAGGTGCCGTACTTTCGGTACTAGGATCGGTCAGATCGTGAAGATGTACGACTACATCAACCGCGTTGTCATAACGCTTCCGCTTACGGTGTACAAGGGCACATAGACAAGACTCTCCCCTCTCATTGCTACGCATCACCTAGATAGATCTTCTGTGTGTAGGATTTTTTAAATTACTGCGTTCCCCAATATTGGTATCAGAGCCAGGTCTATACATAGATGTTATATGCATGAGTAGAACACAAAGGAGTTGTGGGCGTAGGTATATACATATTGCTTGCCATCACTAATTGATACTAGATTTAGCGGTATTGTTAGATGAAGCAGTTTTCCCAACCGACATTACGCGTACGCTTACGCGAGACTGGTTCTACCGACGTGCTTCGCACACAAGTGGCTGGTGGGGGTCACTTTCTCCAACTTTAGTTGAATCGGATTCAATGAACATGGTTCTTTCTGAAGATCAAAAAGCAATCACTATACCGCGTTGTGGTTTTTGATGCGTAGGTAAGAACGGTTCTTGCTCAGCCCGTAGCAGCCACGTAAAACTTGCAACAACAAAGTAGAGGACGTCTAACTTGTTTTTGCAGGGCATGTTGTGATGTGATATGGTCAAGACATGATGCTAAATTTTATTGTATGAGATGATCATGTTTTGTAACAGAGTTATCAACAACTGGCAGGAGCCATATGTTGTCGCTTTATAGTACGAAATGCAATCGCCATGTAATTGCTTTACTTTATCACTAAGCAGTGATAACCCATAAGTATAGGGGATCGCAACAGTTTTCGAGGGTAGAGTATTCAACCCAAATTTGTTGATTCGACACAAGGGGAGCCAAAGAATATTCTCAAGTATTAGCAGCTGAGTTGTCAATTCAACCACACCTGGAAACTTAATATCTGCAGCAAAGTATTTAGTAGCAAAGTAATATGATAGTAGTGGTAACGGTGTCTAAAGGTAACGGTAGAAAAAGTAATATTTTTGGGTTTTGTAGTGATTGTAACAGTAGCAGGGGAAAAGGAAATAAGCGAAGAACAATATATGGAAAAGCTCGTAGGCATTGGATCGGTGATGGAGAATTATGCCGGATGCGATCGATCATGTAACAGTCATAACATAGGGTGACACAGAACTAGCTCCAGTTCATTAATGTAATGTAGGCATGTATTCCGAATATAGTCATACGTGCTTACGAAAAAGAACTTGCATGACATGTTTTGTCCTACCCTCCCGTGGCAGCGGGGTCCTAATGGAAACTAAGGGATATTAAGGCCTCCTTTTAATAGAGTACCGGACCAAAGCATTAACACATAGTGAATACATGAACTCCTCAAACTACGGTCATCACCGGTAAGTATCCTGATTATTGTCACTTCGGGGTTAACAGATCGTAACACATAATAGGTGACTATAGACTTGCAAGATAGGATCAAGAACTCACATATATTCATGAAAACATAATAGGTTCAGATCTGAAATCATGGCACTCGGGCCCTAGTGACAAGCATTAAGCATAGCAAAGTCATAGCAACATCAATCTCAGAACATAGATGATAAATCTCAAACCCTAACAAAACTAACTCGATTAGATGATAAATCTCATACAACCCATCACCGTCCAGCAAGCCTACGATGGAATTACTCACGCACGGCGGTGAGCATCATGAAATTGGTGATGGAGGAAGGTTGATGATGACGATGGCGACGGATTCCCCTCTTTGGAGCCCCGAACAGACTCCAGATCAGCCCTCCTGATACATCTCCAACGTTTCTATATTTTTTGATTGTCCCATGCTATATTATATTCAGTTTTGGACATTATTGGGCTTTATTATACACTTCTATATTATTTTTGGGACTAACCTATTAACCGGAGGCCCAGCCCAGAATTACTGTTTTTTTTTTGCCTATTTTAGGGTTTCATAGAAAAAGAATATCAAACAGAGTCCAAACGGAATAAAACCTTCGGGAACATGATTTTCGGAACGAACATGATCCAGAGGACTTGGACCCTACATTAAGACATCAACCAGGAGGCCACGAGGTAGGGGGGCGCGCCTACCCCCCAGGCACGCCCTCCACCCTCGTGGGCCCCTGTTGCTGCACCGACGTACTCCTTCCTCCTATATATATCTACATACCCCCAAACTACCAGATACGGAGCCAAAACCCTAATTCCACCACCGTAACTTTCTGTATCCACAAGATCCCATCTTGGGGCCTGTTCGGGAGCTCCGCCGGAGGGGGCATCGATCACGGAGGGATTCTACATCAACACCATAGCCTCTCCGATGAAGCGTGGGTAGTTTACCTCAGACCTACGGGTCCATAGTTATTAGCTAGATGGCTTCTTCTCTCTTTTTGGATCTCAATACAATGTTCTCCCCCTCTCTTGTGGAGATCTATTCGATGTAATCTTCTTTTGCGGTGTGTTTGTTGAGACCGATGAATTGTGTGTTTATGATCAAGTTTATCTATGAACAATATTTGAATCTTCTCTGAATTCTTTTATGTATGATTGGTTATCTTTGCAAGTATCTTTGAATTATCAGTTTGGTTTGGCCTACTAGATTGATCTTTCTTGCAATGGGAGAAGTGCTTAGCTTTGGGTTCAATCTTGCGGTGTCCTTTCCAGTTACAGTAGGGGCAGCAAGGCACGTATTGTATTGTTGCCATCGAGGATAACAAGATGGGGTTTTCATCATATTGCATGAGTTTATCCCTCTACATCATGTCATCTTTCTTAAGGCGTTACTCTGTTCTTATGAACCTAATACTCTAGATGCATGCTGGATAGCGGTCGATGTGTGGAGTAATAGTAGTAGATGCAGGCCGGAGTCGGTGTACTTGTCTCGGACGTGATGCCTATACACAAGATCATACCTAGATATTCTCATAATTATGCTCAATTCTTTCAATTGCTCAATAGTAATTTGTTTACCCACCGTGAATACTTATGCTCTTGAGAGAATCCACTTGTGAAACCTATGGCCCCCGGGTCTATCTTCCATCATATTAATCTTCCAATACTTAGTTATTTCCTTTGCTATTTATTTTACTTTGCATCTTTTATTTATCTTTATCATAAAAATACCAAAAATATTATCTTATCATACCTACCAGATCTCACTCTTGTAAGTGACCGTGTAGGGATTGACAATCCCTTATCGTGTTGGTTGCGAGGATTTATTTATTTGTGTAGGTGTGAGGGACTCGTGCGTGGCCTCCTACTGGATTGATACCTTGGTTCTCAAAAACTGAGGGAAATACTAACGCTACTCTGTTGCATCACCCTTTCCTCTTCAAGGGAAAACCAACGCAAGTGCTCAAGAGGTAGCAAGAAGGATTTCTGGCGCCGTTGCCGGGGAGTCTACGCAAAAGTCAACATACCAAGTACCCATCACAAACCCTTATCTCCCGCATTACTTTATTTGCCATTTGCCTCTCGTTTTCCTCTCCCCCACTTCACCCTTGCCGTTTTATTCGCCCTTCTTCCATTCGTCTTTCCATTTGCTTTGATGTCTTACTTGGCTCGTTTGCTCGTTTGGTTGGAATAGTTATTTATTTATTGCTAAACAGAGAACCTAAGATCTATTGATCCTCATCCGCTTGCTAATCTTTTTAAGAGATCCAAATATGATGAACCAATTGCTAGTGAGTTTTGTGCACTAGATTATCTTTATGAAGTTTTGCTTGAAATTCGTGAATCTGAAAATTGTGATAAAGTACTTTATGGAGTAATTCACGATATCTTTGAGTAAAAAGCATGATTGCAAGGATGTTATTATAAATTCTATTAATGTTAATTATGCTAATAATATGCAAAACCCTAAGCTTGGGGATGCTGCTTTTGCTATGTTCAATACTTGTTGCAATGATCATGATTGGGGTGATTCTTCTTTTGATCTTGAAAATTTGTTTAAGCCCCATGATGAATATGAGATTGAAAATAGTGTTTGCAATATTATTGAAAGTGGGTTTGGAAGAGTGTCAACTTTAGATCCCACTATTTTGGAAGAGTGTCAACTTTGCATGCATGTGGATCGTGTTGAAAATATTTTATGTGATAGCTATTTTCTTGAATTTGCTTATGATCCTACATGTAATTATTATGAGAGAGGAAAATATGGTGGTAGAAATTTTCATGTTACTAAATTACCTCTCGTTATGTTGAGATTGCTATTGTTTCTTTCCTCTTCATTGCATATGCTAGTTTTTGCTTGCCATGATAATTTGTTTGCATATAAGATGCCTATGCATAGGAAGTATGTTAGACTTAGATGTGTTTGTCACATGTTTTATGATGCTCTCTTTGTGCTTCAATTCTTGTCTTTCATGTGAGCATCATTGAAATATTACGCCTAGCTATAAGGCTTTAAAGAAAAGCGCTTGTTGGGAGACAACCCAATATTTTTCCTTTCTGTTATTTAATAAATAATCTATCTAGCCTCTGTTTTGGTTGTGTTTTTTGTGTTTAATTAGTGTTTTTTCCAAGTAGAACCATTGGGAAGACTTGGGGAAAGTCTTTTTAATCTTGCTGTAAAAAACAGAAACTTTAGCGCTCATGAGAATTGCTGCCATTTTTATTTGGAAAGTGCTATTTAGTTAATTCTTTTTTCAGATTATTAATAGATAAATTCCTCACGTCCAGCAATTTATTTTAGAATTTTTGGGGTTCGAGATCTTGCGTTAGCTACAGATTACTACAGACTGTTTTGTTTTTGACAGTTTCTGTTTTTCGTGTGTTGTTTGCTTATTTTGATGAATCTATGGCTAGTAAAATAGTTTATAAACCATAGAGAAGTTGGAATACAGTAGGCTTAACACCAATATAAATAAAGAATGAGTTGATTACAGTACCTTGAAGTGGTGTTTTGTTTTCTTTCGCTAACGGAGCTCACGAGATTTTCTACTTTAAGTTTTGTGTTGTGAAGTTTTCAAGTTTTGGGTAAAGATTTGATGGATTATGGAACAAGGAGTGGCAAGAGCCTAAGCTTGGGGATGCCCATGGCACCCCCAAGATAATCTAAGGACACCTAAAAGCCAAACCTTGGGGATGCCTGTGGCACCCCGGCTCAGAGCGACTGGTTTACCCTGCATTGCCATTCCAGAGACCATGTCTTCTCGCAACACACAACAAATTGGTACAGAAAACAACCGCTTTATTGAAACTAGCAGAACAGAGTTCAAATTACAACGGCGGTCGAGGCCAAGCGGCACACGACCACGACCATTATCTGGTCCCAAATTCCGCGATGGCCTTTCTGCCATCCTTGACAATGCAAAGTTTACAGCTTAGTGTGCAATTTTTATCATTCGTTGACTCATGGTGGGACCTACTGCGAGGTGTCCTTAACCGTGGACGTGGCTATCGATAGATTATACACTCTGCAGAGGTAGCACACTGGACCCACACCACGGAACCCATGGCCTCGCACTCCCATTCGGGTGGACCAACGACATTCCGACGAAACCCCTCCATTGCCACAGCACTCTCCCGGCCACTCCAACCCAAATCCACAACGGGCTGGTCCTGGGTGGCCCCGTGTCTACCAAAGACACCCTAACCACCGTCGTGGTCAAACTCCCACTCGGGGAAACTCCCACTCGGGGAAACTCCCACTAGGGGAAATCGGTACCATAATCTTATCAACGAGCACACAAGGTTAAGTCTTCTTGCCGGGCTAGGGCAAACACGACATAACCTTCCCTAGATGGAGGCACCGACCAGAGGCCGTGTCAATGGACCGAATCAAGGCCCTCCATAAAGGCAAATGTGGTTGCACTGGAAAGACTCGATTCAGCAGCACCATGACCTAGTCAACGGTGTATTCAAGTTGAGTTATTTTCAGTTTCAACTTTAAACTAACAATGACCGGTGTCATAGCATGCCATGAAATGCAAAATAACACATGTATCATAAAAATAACCGATGTCATATATGCACCAAGCATAACCGTCAACAACTCATGTTACTCTACAGATGACTCACAACTTAATCAAAATATTTTGCAACAAGTTTCATTGATTTCTTACGCAAGAAAGCAATTCCGATAACTTTTTCATATGCAAAACAAAAGATTTCACTATCAACAATTCTTACTTTCTTTATCACTAAATTAAGTTCAAACTTTCTGTAAAACAAGTAATATGATTTAACAGAATATTTAACAGAATATTTTCTAACAAATTCTTATCAATTTTAGGAAGGCAAAAATATAGTTAAGATAACTATCATGCATAACAAAATTATTCCTAATATCACCTCAAATAAATCTTAACTTGCTTTGTCCACTAAACTAGTTTCAACTATTCTGTAAATCAAGCATAACAACTATTCAACATTTAATAGAATACAAATAACTCAATAATTATTTAAATGAATGGATTAATCATTTCATCCAAGTAAGAAAATCACAAATATTGAAATGGCATCATAAAAATGTTGTTGTGGCTTGCCTTAGTGTAGGTGAGGTTCACAAGCCTCCTGGTGATCCTCAAGACAAGCCTCACCTTCTGAAAATAATTTTAAACACACAAGGAAAATATCAAGAACACTTCTGAATTCACCAGAAATTCTAAGCAGCTCAGAAAAATCTCATCTTTGGTGAGTTGTTAGATTTTCTTTCAAAGAACACACTGCAAAAAGAATCAATTCATTTGGACTTATGGTTAAAAAGTTATAACTATTTGAAGTATTCTGTAAATTCAAATGAATTTGAATAAAAAGAAAATGACTGGGGGGGGGGGGGTGACGTCGAAGGATTAAAAGCCCAGGGGTGCCACCACCCGTACCGCTTCGCGCATGTATAGAGAGACTGACTAGAGGGCCCCGCTAGTCAGGTGGGGGAAGAGGGAGAGAGAAACAGAGACGGCCACAGCTTCGCCGAAGCTCTCGCCGGCGACGAGGGTTCTTTGGCCAAAATGAGAGGGAGGGATGGCAAGAGGAGGTCGAGGCGCCCCTGCCCGTACCCGTAGCGTTGCTAGGGGTGGTCGGACGGCGTCAGAATCTTGCTCGCAGGCGGAGGCAGAACGGGGAGGTCGTCGGAGTTGGGGAAGACGGCGAGCAAAGGCCGTTCCAGGGGCTCCAAGCGTGCGAGAAGGCCTCACCGGAGAGAGGCGGAGGCCCTGGAGAGGTCGCCCATGCCTGGGAGGGGCTGGAGCTGCCGCGCGACCAGAGGGGATCGCCGGTGAGCTCGAGCTCGGGGACGGCGGCCCGAGGCCTGCCCGGCCGGGCTACGGCTTCCTACTCTACCGTGGAGTGTGTGTGAGTGCTGGAGGATGCTCGGAGAGGGTGGGGAGGGGCTCTATATATAGGCGAGTGGTGAGGGTGCTTCGGGCTCCGCCAGTGGACACCAGTCCACGGCGCCCAGCGACGAGCGGCATAAGTGAGAGGGGGAGAAGGCGACGGAGGTCACGCGGCCACTGTGGGCGAGCGGAGACGAGCACAGGGTTGAGGGGGGGTGATGACGAGCACAGTGCGCATGCACTGTTGGGCTGGCCGGACCTTTCCCGTGCTCGCTGCGCCGAGCTCCGGCGTCGGCGAGTGCCAGGGTGGAGTTAATGGTGTAGAGACGATGATGGTGGCGAGCTTTGGCTAGGTTTGGCAGGCGGGGGAAGCGAGCACGTGCGAACAGAGCGCTCGGCAGCTCCCAGAGCGCGTCAACATGCATGCCTGGCATCGTGGACACGCATGGTCACCGCGTGAACTCCCTCCACAGGCCAGCCTTCGTCCAAAAACCATGTCTGGCATGTTGTTCGTGGTGGTTTTGAAGTTTACCACGGTTGGGTTTGGATCCAGGTGCAGTAGAGCAAGTTTTATAAGTGTGGTAAGTTTCTGGACAGTAACTTTGAGGTGTTACTGTGGTCAAATGGCTGGGAGTTTGAAGCTGTGCTTTGGAGGCTAGCTTAGAGTTACTAAGGTAAATAAGCACAAGAAAGATCAGGTCAAATGGAGCAAGTAAAATGGTAGTTGCTGTAGAAACCACCATTTCTGTCCAGAAGAGAAAAGATTTTTTGTAGCAAAAATATCCCAAAAAGTGATGAAATATTTTTGCTCAGGGAGGTGCCCTAGGGTCTCTAGAATATTTGTGAATTATCTCAGAATTTTCTGAGCCATAAAAATTAGGGTTGCTTTGGAGCAAACATGTTTGGCTTAGGGTTTTAGAGAGAAATTGAATATTTTTCATTTAAGAAAAATATTCCAAAGGTTATTTTGAGGTGGATCAGAAGTGAAATGATGGTTTGGGAGAGAAATGAACACTTGGGTGAAAGCCAAGGATGCCCAAGTGTTTAAGTCCAAATGAAAAGATTCAAAAACTCCAAGTTTCAAAAAAATTCAAATGAAAACTCAAACAAATGAAAGAGGGCAAAAACCAGGCTGTCACAAACCTCCCCCACTTAGAATGAATCTTGTCCTCGAGATTCGGTTGCTTGGGAAAACCACTATGGATACTGACCCTTAAGGAATTCTTCCTGCTCCCAAGTTGCTTCTGACTCTGTGTGATGCTCCCACTGAACCTTGTAAAATTGTCTGGCTTTGCTGCGAGTGACCTGTCGGTGTACTAGAGTAGGGGTACCCTAGTATCCCGAACTTGTGCACGGGCAGTCGCAGCATCCCGCGGCAAGGCTTGCCGGGTGACCGCCAAGGTCCTCCGTGGTTCCTTTGGAGCCATTCAAGGACAAAGTATCCAAGCCAAGGCATCTCAAGACCCCGGCAAGAGGAGCTTGCCGGGAAGGCCAACCAAGGCATCTCAAGACCCCGACAAGAGGAGCTTGCCGGGAAGGCCAACCAAGGCATCTCAAGGAAATTGCCACGACGCGCCACGCGTCCCGGCAAGGCCCGGTGAGCGACAAGCTCCCGGACGCGACAAGACAACGACCGCGGCAAGGCGCTTGCCGCGGCAAGCCACCACTCTGTGCCCGCGCTCCAGCACATCCACCAACGTATCGCTCTGGGACCCTTCCAGGCGTACGTGGCGGGAGGCTGTGCAGCCAGCGGCGCGCGGTGGCAAGCGGCGCTGACAAGATTGCCATCGTGGCGAGCGGTGGCGTCCCTGACGGTCCCTTTTGCACTATTTAGGCGACGCAGACGGGCATTTAATGCCCTTGTCCCCTGCCGTCAGGGTTAGGTATGATACACTGTAGCAGGTAGCTGTACCTACCGTAAGACCTTTTCCATTTTTACCCTTGTCTACGTTGCCACCTGTCGGTGACCCCTTGAGCATATAAAAGGAGGCCCGTGCGCAACGTAGAGGGGGGTTGGAAAAAGAGAACACTCACGCTCGGTCTCGTTAGCTGCTGGGGTGTACTGTAGCACTCCACGCTCCCGAGCAAGAACTCAATACAAACCACAAAGCAGGAGTAGGGTTTTACGCATCCGTGCGGCCTGAACCTGGGTAAACCGCTCGTGTGCTTCGCCTCGATCCGCTCTTCGTGCGACCCTCGCCCCCGCAGAACTGAAAGGGACTCGGTCCGCCGGTCCCATAGGTGCTCGTGGGTTAGTCCCCCGGCATCTTTGGTGCGCCAGGTAGGGGGGTCGAGGTTGTGTGAACCAGATCCGGCGTTCACACGAGCTAGATCTTCATCATCTTCATCGACATGCCGCCGAAGAAGAAGGCTTCGGAGGCGGCTGCTCCGTCCGTGCCGAACCCACCACCGGCGGAGCAAACGGCTGATGGGGCAGACGCCGGCGGAAGAACGGGCGTCGACGAGGGAGCTCAAAGTGCTGCCAGGTCCAAGGACAAGGCTGCGCTGCCCATCGGCGGCGTAGCCGGCTCCCACAACGACCGGGAGCACTCCAAGATCTCGGCGTTCGTACATGCACCGCGCCCATCTCAGGAGGCGCGGGACCGACAGCGTCATGGTACTCATGGTACCATGCGTTTGCTGGACCAAGATCGAGCTGGTGGATCTCGGAGTGCTCAAGACCAGCATGCACGCCAACATGCTGTCACGAGCGAGGCACGGTCGCCTGGACGGGATACTGCTCCTTCTAACATAGTTAGAAGTCCGAGCATATCCAGGTCCTCGCACCGTTCGCCACCGCCACCCGCCACTATAGCAGAAGCTTTGGCGCGAGCTCAAGTGCTCCTGAACTACCCTCCAACGGCAGACAAGATCGACGACTGGAGGGCCCCCATTCAGAGTCTCATCGGCTTCGCCAACGGCGACACTCAACGGCAGTCGAGCACGTCGCAGCCGCGGCAAGTCAGCCAGGCACGAGCCGGTGGCGACAAGACCGGTGGGGGTGCAACCACTGTGCACTCTCCGCCCCGAAGGCCAAGATCGCCGACTCGCCGGATCCACCTCGGCAGCGACTCCACCGCGTCATCAGATCCACGAGCTCGTCGCGATCAGCGCCAAGTTCTTCATGAACGACAGCAAGAAGACGCTCGTACTCGCATCGAGCGCCGAAGAGAAGCGCGACGTCAATCGGACCAGCGCGCTGGGCCCTCTGTCGACATGCATGCGCCAGGGGAACCAGGCGACTTGCCGTAAGCGGTAGGTTGCCCTGCGTTTACTCGTGAGCTGCGGCAAGTCCAGTGGCCCAGCACGAAGAATTTCAAGCCAGACGTACCAGAGAAGTACGACGGCAAGTCGCATCCGTCGGAGTTCCTCAGCATCTACACCATCGCGGTGCAGGCTGCCGGGGGGCGGGACGACAAGATCCTTGCCAACTACTTCCCGCTGGTGCTCAAGCCCAACGTCAGGTCCTGGCTCATGCACTTGCCGGACAACTCCATATCCTCCTGGGCAGACCTATGCCATCAGTTTGTCGGCGCCTTTACAGGCGGCCACAAACCTCATGGCCAAGAGAGTGACCTTCATCTGCTTGCCCAGAAGGAAGGAGAGCCCCTGCGCAAGTACATTCAGAGATTCAGCCGTGTACAGCACAACATCCCAGATGTCCACCCTGCCGCGGTCATCAGCGCGTTCCATCAGAACGTGCATAACCGCAGGATGCGGGAGGAGATGGCGATGTGCAAGATCAGAGACGTCAGTGAGCTGTATGCCCTGGCCGACAAGTGTGCACGTGCTGAGGAAGGGAGGAAACTCCCCGGAGATAATACAGGAGCAGGAGGATCTGACAGCGAGGATGCTGCCCCGGCAAAGAAAAACCGGCGGCGGAACAACAGGAAGAAGAAAGGCAAAGATGTGCTAGTAATTGAGCAGTCCGGCAACGAAGGTGGCGCCAAGAAAGCCAAAGCTGGTAGCTCCGGCAAGGAGACTGCCGCATGCACCAACTGCCAGACTGTGGCGGTCGCCGACAAGCAGGACGGCACCGACAAGCAGTATTGCAAGATCCACCGCACCAAGGGCCATGACTTCCAGAGCTGCAAGAAGGTCGAGCAGCTTGTCCAGCAGCAAAAGGCTGAATACGAGCGACGCGACAAGGAGAGGGCCCAAGGAGGCGCTGGAGAATCCGGCAAGAAGCGCGGCGGCCGGGGAGGACGCCGCGGCAAGGCCAAGCAGCGGCAAGTAGATAGACCTCCCCGCGGCCGCGACAAGGATGAAGATGACGACGACGACGAAGACATGGATGATGTCGAGACTAGTGAGCAGGAGTTCCAGAAAGCCATAGAGGTCTTGTGCGTTGACGGAGGTGCTTCTCTGCATACTTCGCACCGCCAACTCAAGCAGTGGGTGCGGGAAGTCAATGCGGCGGAACCACCTGTCGAGTCACGCAAGCTTCTGAAATGGTCCAGCACGCCTATCATCTTTGATATTGAGGACCACCCTGATCGCACAACTGCGGTCGGGTGCTTGCCGATGTTGGTTTCACCAACTATCCGCAACCTCAAGGTCACTAAGATGCTAGTTGACGGCGGGGCCGGCTTGAACCTGATCTCCTCCGCTGTACTCTAGAAACTCCAGATCCCTGACAGCGAGCTTGAAGAGACCGGCACATTCCAAGGAATCAACCCGGGAAGGAGCAAGCCGAAGGGGAAGGTCACGTTGCCAGTAACATTTGGAAGCGAGGTGAACTTCAGGACTGAGAGGGTCACTTTTGACGTTGTCGATTTTCCATTGCCTTACAATGGGATACTCGGCCGTCCAGCACTTGCCAAGTTCATGGCAGCCTCTCACTACGCATACAACATGCTGAAGATGCCAGGCCCGATAAGCGTCATCTCTATCCCTGGCGACAAGAAGGATGCTCTTATCTGCGCCGACAAGATCTACCGGGAAGCGGCAGCCGCAACAGATCGCAAGTCACCTGCCGTTGAAGCTCCCGGGGGGAAGAAGAAGACCAAGTCCGACAAGAGTTCTGATGCCCACTCCGGCAAGCGCACCTCTTTGGAGTGCTGCGCTGCCGTCGAGGACGCACCATCGAGCTCCACTGGCAAGTGTAAGAAGACAATGGCAGCTCTGCCAGAGACCAAGAAGGTGTCCGCCAAGGAGGACGGCACTGGTGGTACCTTCACCATCAGTGCCACTCTCGACCCTAAATAGGAAAGCGCGCTCATTGCTTTCCTGCGGGCGAACGTCGACGTGTTTGCGTGGCAACCGTCTGACATCCCCGGTGTTCCTAGGAAAGTAATTGAGCACCATCTTGCCGTTTGTCCTCATGCGCGGCCCGTCAAGCAGAAGGTCAGGAAGCAAGAAGTGGAGCGCCAAGAATTCATCGCAGAAGAGATCATGAAGTTGGAAGCAGCAGGCCTTGTCAGAGGAGTGCTCCATCCTACGTGGTTGGCCAATCCTGTAGTCCTGCGCAAGGCAAACGGGAAATGGAGACTTTGTATCGACTTTACCTATGTTAATAAAGCTTGTCCCAAAGACCCATTTCCTTTGCCGCGCATTGACCAGATTGTTGACTCCACAGCCGGATGTGACTTGCTTTCATTTCTTGACGCATACTCAGGATACCATCAGATCTTCATGGCAGAAGAGGATGAGGAGAAGACCACATTCATCACTCCATGTGGCACGTACTGTTTCATACGGATGCCTTTCGGATTAAAAAATGCTGGTTCAACATTTGCAAGGGTAGTCCATGTCGCTCTTCAGCCACAAATACACAGAAATGTGGAAGCCTACATGGATGACATAGTGGTCAAGAGCAAGAACAAGGCAACTCTGATTCAAGATTTAGACGAGACCTTTGCAAATCTGCGCAAGATCAGCCTCAAGCTCAACCCCGAGAAGTGTGTGTTTGGAGTCCCCTCCGGCAAGCTTCTCGGGTTCTTCGTGTCTCAGCGGGGAATCGAAGCCAATCCCGACAAGATCAAGGCCATTGAGCAGATTGAAGCACCAAAGCGCGTCAAGGATGTACAAAGACTTGCCGGTTGCGTGGCTGCTCTCAGCAGGTTTATCTCTAGGTCTGCTGAGCGCGCCCTGCCATTTTTCAAAATATTGAAAAAGGTAGGTCCAATGAAATGGACTCCGGAAGCGGAGGCTGCGCTGCAAGACTTGAAGAGATACCTGTCCTCCACTCCAATACTTGTCGCACCTAAGCCACAAGAGAAGTTGCTGGTGTATATAGCGGCAACCAATCAAGTGGTTAGTGCTGCGTTAGTAGCAGAGAGGGAGGCAGATGACGAGCCAGCAACCACGGCAGGCGCGTCCAGTGACAAGCAGGGGGCTTCCCTGACAAGCTCTGGTCCTGACAAGGATGGATCTGCGCAGACGCGCGAGGAGATACAGAAAATAATGGTACAACGCCCAGTTTACTTTGTTAGTTCCCTTCTGCAGGGGGCTAGGTCAAGGTACTCTGGCGTGCAGAAATTGCTTTTCGGCCTTCTCATGGCCTCGAGAAAGCTGCGCCATTACTTCCAAGCACATGAGATCACAGTTGTCACTCGTTTTCCGCTGAAGAGGATACTACAGAATCCAGAAGCGACAGGCAGGATTGTTGAGTGGGCACTGGAACCGTCAAGCTTTGGCCTCAAATTTGAGAGTACTTCAACTATCCAAAGCAGAGCATTGGCAGAATTCATAGCAGAATGGATGCCAACACCAGATGAATAAATTCCAGAAACGAGCATCCCCGTCGAGGAAGCAAGCAAAGAGTGGCTTATGTACTTTGATGGTGCCTTTTCGCTGCAAGGTGCCGGCGCTGGCGTGCTGCTTGTCGCACCCACCGGAGAGCACCTCAAGTACGTAGTCCAGATGCACTTTCCCAAGGAGCAAGCAACAAACAATACTGCAGAGTATGAAGGCTTGCTTGCCGGTCTCAGGATCGCGGCAGACCTTGGGATCAAGAAGCTCATTGTCAGGGGTGACTCGCAGCTTGTCGTCCGCCAAGTGAACAAGAGCTATCAGATTCCGTTGATGGAAGCCTACGTTGACGAAGTGAGAAAGCTAGAAGAGCACTTTGACGGCCTATAGATGGAGCATGTTCCAAGAGCTCAGAACGCCATTGCCGATGGCCTATCAAAGTGCGCCGCACTTAAGTTACCTGTGGAACCAGGGATCTTTGTGCTCAAGCTGACTCAACCGTCTGTAATGCCATCAACTGGATAGAGCAAGAAGAGGAAGTTGATTTCTGGTGACTATTTTCCGGCAGAGCTTCCCAAAGCCGCTGCCAAGAAGGTCCCCCAGATCAACGCCAAGAGCGCTGAGGAGCAGTCTGCTCCAGCAAGCCCTAGGGTTTGTTCCATTGAAGCAGAAACTCCCGATAAGTTTTGCTCCGGCAAGCTTGCCGGGGAACGTCAAGCTCCGGCAGAGCCGCAGGTTCTCGCCGTAGAAGCGGATGTTCCCGCAGCAGCAGATTTGCCTTTAGTCCTTGTTGTCGAGCCACAAGCTCCAGCATGGACACAGCAGATTGTCCGTTTCCTTTAGACAGGAGAACTTCCCGAAGAGCAAGAAGAAGCGGAAAGAGTAGCCCGGCAGTCAAGTATGTACCAGTTTGTCGACAACACACTGTACAGAAGAAGACTCAACGGTGTGAAATTGAAGTGTATTCACCGGGGAGACGGACAAAAGCTGTTGGCAGAGATACATGGAGGCATATGTGGTCACCACATTGGCGCAAGAGCACTTGCCGGCAAAGCATTCCGGCAAGGTTTCTTTTGGCCGACAGCCCTCCAGGATGCAACTGCACAAGTAACCAAGTGTGAAGCGTGCCAGTTCCATTCCAAGCAGATACACCAACCAGCTCAAGCTCTCCAGACGATCCCTTTATCCTGGCCATTTTCGGTCTGGGGGCTCGACATCCTCGGCCCCTTTTCCCGAGCAGTCGGGGGCTTTGAGTACTTGTACGTTGCAATCGACAAGTTCACAAAGTGGCCGGAAGTGGAAGCAGTGAGGAAGGTGACAGCACAGTCAGAAGTCAAGTTCTTCAGGTCGATTGTTTGCCGCTTCGGGATCCCTAGCAGGATAATCACCGACAACGGTACGCAATTCACGAGCCGCACCTTCATGCAGTACGTCCAAGATCTTGGCGCCAAGGTCTGCTTCGCTTCTATTGCTCACCCGAGAAGCAACGGTCAAGCGGAGAGGGCAAATGCTGAAGTGCTGCGTGGGCTCAAGACCAGGACTTTCGATAGGCTGCACAAGTGCGGAAAAAACTGGATCGAGGAGCTGCCGGTGGTTCTTTGGCCGATCAGGACGACGCCAAATCGAGCCACTGGCCAGACACCTTTCGCTCTAGTCTATGGAGCAGAGGCAGTTCTCCCTACGGAACTCGTATACGGGTCACCTCGAGTGCTCGCTTATGATGAGCTTGAGCAAGAGCAGCTGCGACAAGATGACGCGCTGCTCCTTGAGGAAGACCGTCTTCAGGATGCTGTACGAGCTGCTCGCTACCAGCAAGCTTTGCGCCGCTACCATAGCCGCAAAGTTAACGCCAGAAGTCTCGAGGAAGGCGACCTTGTTCTTCGGCATGTTCAGTCCGCCAAGAATTCCAACAAGTTGACGCCGAAGTGGGAAGGCCCTTACCGGGTGAAACGAGTCACTAGGCCTGGCGCTGTCCTCCTTGAGACCGAAGATAGCATTCCGGTGAGAAATTCCTGGAACATTGAGCATCTTCGTAAGTTTTACCCGTAAGGCGCGGTTGCCGGAACCTGTTCCGGCAACCACCTTTTGTACAAGTCTTGCCGTTGTTGCATGTAATCCTTTGTACAAAGCCGGGCGCAGACCCCGTGCATAAGTAAAGCTCATGTGCTCCGCACATCTTGTCAATTTCATGCTTTCTATTTTTTGCATATGTGATCTGACACTTTGTGCAGCACCTACTCCCCGGTAAGCAATAACGAGCCGTAAGGCTCCATATCTTTATTTTCTCCTCTTTCTTTTTTCTCAAGGAAAGGAAGGTTCCCTCGCCCACAAGTTTGCCGGGGGGAAAGGAGAAGATAATGGTATGGACCAGGCGTTGTTCAAGAAAGTTTCGCCTTATCGGGAAGCAAACAACAGAAAAGCTAAGTTGCCAAAGTTTGAGCAATCAGATTTTTTAAATTTTTAAGTTATCTCCCTTGAACGACCGCACTTTGTATGGAAAACCTGTGCGCGGAGGAACCAACTCGTAACTAGTTGCGCCCTTACTTTGTTTCGAGTCCGCTCAACAACTTAAGTGAGCTGCGACTAGTTGCAACAAGGTTTCTTGTCGGTAGCGGCACCGCCAACAGGCTGCTGACGTCCCGCACTCAGCGCTCGCGGCTAAGGTGCCTGCATCGGCAAGTTCCCTAAAAGCGTAGGGCAAAAACATACAAAGGGAGGAATCAAGTAAAGGGAATAACATTGCAATCATTACCCGGAATAGAGTTATATTACAAGGTAGCTTGTCGCAGCTCTAACAGATTGTTCTCATAACATGACCAGCAGCGACAAGAAAAGAAGAAAACGGGCGGCCTAGTCTACGCGATCGCCCTCAATCCTCTTGATCCCGCTCACCTTGTCCACAATGGGTGCGACAAGGGTCTTGAGCGCCTCCAGATCAGCATCCGGCGGCAGGGTCTTGAGGACGTTGGTGAGGTTGAGGCCCGGGTTGCGGAAGGCCACCTTCACCAACACCTTTTGAAGAGCTCCCGCGCAGATCTTGCGCGACTCGTCGGCCAGCTGCTTTGGGATCTTCTCCCGGAGCCGCTGGAGGGCCGTCGCCACGCCTTTGAAGAACAAGATGAGCTTGG
Source organism: Triticum urartu (assembly GCF_003073215.2). NCBI lineage: Eukaryota > Viridiplantae > Streptophyta > Magnoliopsida > Poales > Poaceae > Triticum > Triticum urartu. The sequence goes on from NC_053026.1 coordinate 623,095,179, forward strand.
CGCAGGGTTGGAGGTTCTCGTTGGAGGGATACCCGAGATCCTCCATCCCCAGCTGCGCCAGCTCCCTATCAATGTTTGCGGCAACATTCACGAGACCCTCCGTCCAGTGCTCCACATTCTCCCTAAAAGCATTCTGGGCGGGGGCAGCACTCTCCAGCAGTGCCTTGTCGGCCTTGATCTCCTCCTTCAAGGCCACCTCCTGCTCCCTGGCACCGTCCAGCATCTTGGTCAAAGTGGTCAGCTTCAACTCAAGATCTGCGTTGGAGTCCTTGGCGGCGCTAAGCTCTTTGCCCTTCTCGGCGAGATCGGCCTCCAGCTGCGCCACCTTCGTCTCCAGCTCCTTCTTGGCGGCCTCGGCAACTGCGGCAGCATCCTCTGCTTGCTTAAGGGTTCCGCCGAATCTTTGCTCACGCGCGGCAAGCTCCTCCTCGTGGCTATCGAGGTTAACTTTCCGCTGCACCAGCTCGCCCTCCTGCGCAGACAGCTTCTCAGTGGCAAGCCGCTGTTGCTCTTCAACTTCGGCCTTCTCGAAGAAGAAGGCCTTCTGCTCTTCGGCGAGTTGCTCCCGCTCCTCTGCCAGGGACCGGAGAGCTTCCTGGTTGAGACCCCGGAGCTCCTCTGCGTGCTTCTCGATGTCCGCTCCCGCCTTCGCAACAAGCGCCTCGCGGGATTCCAGCTTGTCTTGCCGCGCGCGGTAGAGCGACAACAGCTTCCGCAGCAGCCGCTCCTCCTCAGGCTCGCTGCTGCTGCTGCTCGGCGCGTCAACCAGCGTCAGCCCAGTGGAGGCGAGCACCTCTCCGTCGAAGCTCTCTCCTTCGACCGGAGCCCTGGAGCTTGACGCCCAGGGGAGGTTGATTAAGACGCCATCGCCGGCCTTCAAGTAGACGCCTGGCTGGGGCTCTTCGGAGCCTGGCGCTGCGGCAGCGGCGGACGGGTCGACGTTCGACGTAGCGCCTGGCACTCCTGCGGCCTCAGGGCCGTCAGTGCGATCGCCAGACCCCCCGCCTGCTTCTGCGGCGGCAGCTTTGGCAGCCTCTGCGCCGGCGGGATCGTCAGCACCGGCTGCTTCTTCGGTGGCAGCGGCGTCATCGGCGGCAACCTCGGTTTCCATCGGTTCCGCAGCAGATGGGTCTGACGGCCGGAAAAAGGAGAAGAGTCAAGCAAATATCCAAAAAAAGGAAGATCAAAAGAAGAAGAACCCAAGGGAAGTTTTGAAGTGAGAGGATTACCTGTACCGGGTTCTGCAGTCGTGGTCTCCGCCGCCGGGGGGCCGCTGGTGCTGTCCCTTGCCGGAGAACTCTCCCTTGCCGGAGACTTCTCCCTTGCCGGAGGACTCTCCCTTGACTCCTGGTGGGGCTGCTCTGCTCCTACACAAACCAACAGTCAGATGTCAGCAAAGAAAGAGTATCCACGCGCGCCTAACAGCGGAAAGCGAACCATATACTTACGCTGGGGGCTGCTCTGGAGAAAAGTTGCCGGGTCCGGCAAGGATGTCTCGGACGCACCCCCTGCTGTCACGGTGGGTTCGTCCTCGATGATAATCACCGGGACCTTGGCTCTCTTCGCTGCTCTCTGGGCCAGAGTCCTAAAAAGGAATAAGTTCAGAGTAAAGCAAATGAGATACAAGACAAAACATCAAGAATTAAAGAACTACAAGTACAACAAGAGAATCTTACACTTCTTCTTCATCGTCGGAGCTGAACGCGGAGAAGTCGAAGTCCGGCTCACGTCTGGCGCGAGGAGGCGGAGGAGTAGTTTCCCTTGGCCGCTTGGCGGGAACAGTGGCTGTGGTCTGAGACAACCCCGCTCCGGCTGCCGCCGCGGCGTAAGAAGCAGCAAGAGCAGAAGCGGTGGTCCGGCAAGACCCCGCTCCAGTTGCCGCAGCAGCATGAGGTGCTCCCGCGGCAACAGTACTTGCCCCGGTGGAGCGTGTCGCGCGGCGCGGCGGCTGTTGGCTCGTCTGCCGCTCCGCTACGTCCCCGGCCTTGCGGAGACGCCTTCTTGGTGGGGATGGAGGCTCCGCTTGCGGCGAGCTGCCTGAAGATGAGGAGGAAGAGGAGTTGATCTCCAGCGAGCCGCTCGTATCCTTGGCGGGCTCGCTCGACTCGACGTCATGCCCGGCAAGCTCTTTCTCGCCGATGAGCTCCTCTCGCTCGCCACGGCTTGCCGCCTCTGCTGCCTCTGCCTCCTCCACGGTGAATCCAAATTCGCCCGCGGCTGCGGCTGCCGCCGCCTCTTCCAGCCTAGTGGCGATGCGTGTCATCTCCGCATCGGTGGTGTCGCGGGTGAGTCTCTTCTTTTCGTCGGAGCGGACCGGCACTTCTACCAAGCCGTCAAAGAACTCCTGCACGACGCCGTCTGCAGGCTCTTGCCAAGTTGGGACAATTCCATGCGAATCGCACAGCGGCATCATTGCACGGGTGCGGTCGAGCGCGGAGTTGTTGCACAGCGGAACGACACCCGTCGGCAACCTGAACACTTCGGGATGTTGAGGGTCGTACTTGAACAGCTCCTGAAGCATCGCGTTAAGCTCCAGAACAGTGAAGTTGAAGTTGAGGCCCGGACGCAGCCTCATGATATCCGCCGAATTCTTGAATTCCCAGGCGGGTCTCCTCCGTTCCTGCAGGGGGGCGATGCGGCGGCGAAGAAAATCTGCGCCAACAGCGCCTACAGTGAGCCCGGCAAGCCTGAGGCGTAGGATCCGGGTGACGGCAATCTTCAGCCTATCATCTTCCGGGGCCACGTCACTCCAATCGCTGCCGCGTGCTACTGGGGCTTGGCGCCGGGCGGTAAACGGCTGCGGGTTCTCCTCGTCAATCCAGCGCCAGTCTGCTCTCCATTCCTCCCACTTGCCGCGGAACTGTCCCTCCAGATAAGTGTCCTTCTTGCCGGCCCTCGAGATCCAGGCGATTCCGCCGGATAAAGGCTCTCCTCTCTCTACTCAGGGCATAAAGAAGTGGCGAAAAAGGGCTACATTGGGATAGACTCTGACAAAGTTTTTGCAGAGATGTGCGAAAACTGCCATGGTCAGAACAGCATTGGGGGTGAGGTCAAGGAGGTGGAACCCGTAGGTGTTCATAATATCGCAGAAAAACTCAGAGAAAGGCGGGCAGAGCCCGCAGTAGAAGAACAAGGCGAAGAAAGGGTATCCATTTGGAGCCGTTTTCCAAGCGGCGGCTGGAAGTACCTTCGTGCGCGGATGCGCTCGCGTCTCCGTCGACCAGAAGAGGTAGAAATTCTCCCTCAGTTCCCTCGCGGCGAGCTTGGGGGGAAGATTGCCCGCTCCTTTCGCAGCGCCGCAAGCCGCTGCACCTCGGTCGACTTCACAACCTTCCCCTTGTCGGCTCTCGGAGCCATGGCGGAAGTGGTGGAGGAGGTCGACGGCGTTGATGGTGCTGGTGCCGATGGGGGGCGGGGCGCTGCTCTCTTTCAGCTTTGGGAAGACGAGGGAGCGGCGGAGGTTTCCAAGATTGGAGTAGCAACCGGCGAATGGGCGAACTACCCCTGTTTCCCCTGCTTATAAAGAGGGCGGGGGCGGACGTTCCGCATTTCCGAATAAAGAAACCACCCACGATCTCTCCCACGACGCCGCATTCAACGCGTGCCGTTCAGGGAGGGCGCGGTGGATACGGGGAGAGATACGGCGTAACCCAGGCCGCGCGTGCCCGTGCCCTGTTTTGGGCCTGGCCCAACAGCGCTCGGCACCGTGTATGGCCCAGGCCCGGGGGCTCCTGTCGGTGTACTAGAGTAGGGGTACCCTAGTATCCCGAACTTGTGCACGGGCAGTCGCAGCATCCCGCGGCAAGGCTTGCCGGGTGACCGCCAAGGTCCTCCGTGGTTCCTTTGGAGCCATTCAAGGACAAAGTATCCAAGCCAAGGCATCTCAAGACCCCGGCAAGAGGAGCTTGCCGGGAAGGCCAACTAAGGCATCTCAAGACCCCGGCAAGAGGAGCTTGCCGGGAAGGCCAACCAAGGCATCTCAAGGAACTTGCCGCGACGCGCCACGCGTCCCGGCAAGGCCCGGTGAGCGACAAGCTCCCGGACGCGACAAGACAACGACCGCGGCAAGGCGCTTGCCGTGGCAAGCCACCACTCTGTGCCCGCGCTCCAGCACATCCACCAACGTGTTGCTCTGGGACCCTTCCAGGTGTACGTGGCGGGAGGCTGTGCAGCCAGCAGCGCGCGGTGGCAAGCGGCGCTGACAAGATTGCCATCGTGGCGAGTGGTGGCGTCCCTGACGGTCCCTTTTGCACTATTTAGGCGACGCAGACGGGCATTTAATGCCCTTGTCCCCTGCCGTCAGGGTTAGGTATGATATACTATAGCAGGTAGCTGTACCTACCGCAACACCTTTTCCATTTTTACCCTTGTCTACGTTGCCACCTGTCGGTGACCCCTTGAGCATATAAAAGGAGGCCCATGCGAAACGTAGAGGGGGGTTGGAAAAAGAGAACACTCATGCTCGGTCTCGTTAGCTGCTGGGGTGTACTGTAGCACTCCGCGCTCCCGAGCAAGAACTCAATACAAACCACAAAGTAGGAGTAGGGTTTTACGCATCCGTGCGGCCTGAACCTGGGTAAACCGCTCGTGTGCTTCGCCTCGATCCGCTCTTCGTGCGACCCTCGCCCCCGCCGAACCGAAAGGGACTCGGTCCGCCGGTCCCATAGGTGCTCGTGGGTTAGTCCCCAGGCATGACCCTTTCCATTTGATCCAAAATTTTGAACGGTCTTTCTTCATAAGTTAAATCCTCTGCCAATTCTATCTCAATCATTGTAGTCCTTTTTTCAGGCGGGGATATGCATCGTCTCAATTGCGAAACATGGAACACATTGTGTATATCCGACAACTCCGGGGGTAGTTCCAGTTGGTATGCAACCGTACCCACTCGAAACATAATTGGGAATGGACCAATGAATCTGGGTGCCAGCTTTCCACGAGTCTGAAATCGCTTAACTCCTTTCATAGGAGTGACTCGGAGGTACACGTGTTCTTTGGGCTCAAAACTGACCCGCCGGTGCTTTGCGTCATAATAACTCTTCTGACGAGATTTGGCCAATTGCAGCTGGTCTTTGATTTCCCGGACATGTCTCTCAGCTTCCATCATGAGATCGGTTCCGAAGATATGGCTATCTCCAGCTTGAGACCAATTTATAGGAGTGCGGCACTTACGACCATATAGAGCTTCATATGGCGACATCTTTAGACTGGTCTGGAAGCTGTTGTTATATGAGAACTTGGCGTATGGCAAACAATCTTCCCATTTTGCCCCGTTGGCTAGTACACAGGCTCGTAACATATCTTCGAGTATTTGATTTACTCGCTCTGTCTGACCGTTCGTCTAAGGGTGATAAGTTGTACTATATTTCAGTGTTGTCCCCAAGGCTTGATGAAGACGGGACCAGAAAGCAGAGGTAAACAAAGATCCTCGGTCAGAAGTGATGGTTTGGGGTACTCCATGCAGACTGACGATTCGGGATACATATAGTTGTGCAAGTTCGTCTGCTCTGTATTTCGTGCTGATCGGGATGAAGTGAGCAACCTTGGTGAGGGCGTCCACTATAACCCAGATGGCGTCTTTGCCTCGCTGAGTCCTAGGCAATCCAGTGATGAAATCCATGCAAACATCATCCCATTTCCATTGTGAGACTGGCAATGGTTGGAGAAGTCCAGCTGGCTTCTGATGATATGCTTTCACCTTGTTGCATATGTCGCAACAGGCTACAAAATATGCAATGTCTTTCTTCATCCCATCCCACCAGAATATCCGTTTAAGTTCTTCATACATTTTCGTACCTCCTGGATGAATGGAATATGAGGATTCGTGTGCTTCTGACAAGATTTTTTTCTTCAAGTCCGGTTGATCTGGTACACAAATTCGTCCACGGAATCGGAGGGTACTGAAGTTGTCCTTGAAGAAATCTGGGGATTGCTTTGCATGTTTTTGTAGCTCGGCGTCTTTTGGCTGGGCCTTGCGGATATCCATCTCGAGTGTGGGGGTAACTTCCAAAATATTAGTGAGGCCAGCATCCATGATGACCAAGTTGAGCCGAGCGATCTCCTCCTGAAGTTCGGTAGGTGTCAATGTCAAAACCGGAAGATCTCGGGTAGGGGGTCCTGAACTGTGCGTCTAATTCGGATGGTAACAGGAGGCAGGGGACACGATGTTTTACCCAGGTTCGGGCCCTCTTGATGGAGGTAAAACCCTACGTCCTGCTTGATTTATTCTTGATGATATGAGTATTACAAGAGTTGATCTGCCATGAGATCGGAGAGGCTAAACCCTAGAAGCTAGCCTATGGTATGATTGTATGTTGTCCTACGGACTAAAACCCTCCGGTTTATATAGACACCGGAGGGGGCTAGGGTTACACAAGGTCGGTTACAAAGGAGGAGATATCCATATCCGTACTGCCTAGCTTGCCTTCCACGCCAAGTAGAGTTCCATCCGGACACGAGACGAAGTCTTCAATCTTGTATCTCCATTGTCCATCAGTCCGGCCAAAGGATATAATCTGGCTGTCCGGATACCCCCTAATCCAGGACTCCCTCAGTAGCCCCGAACCAGGCTTCAATGACGATGAGTCCGGCGTGCAGTGTTGTCTTCGGCATTGCAAGGCGGGTTCTTCTCCATATTTCGAACGTTTGTAAAGTAGTGTCTGGTCCCATAAATGTTTGTACCTCTTGGCTTCTATGCCTAATAAGGGCTATCTCCCACGCATTAAATGAATACGAGGCGCCAGGGTGTTTTTACATTTCCCCCCCTAGCCAGACAAATAAATTGTCCATTAAAAGGATGGGGATTCTCAGATCCGATCCATACCATTCTCCCCCAGTGAGAATCCATCAGAACGCGCTTCGGAAAGATCCATTCCAGCATGCCCGACCTCCGCAGCTCCTCCCGCCCCCGTAGCCCTAAGCCCGGTTATTGGGAGAGGTGTTCAATCCCACACAGTCGATTAATCGAACTACAGACTAAGGGATTTCTACCTCCAGCATACATGGTGCCCGTTCGAGCCGGGCTAGCCACCTACAATGGCAGGGAGCAAGCGGAGAGCTTTCCCAGTCCCTTTATGGGGGAGCGGGTCTGCCTTGTTCCTTATTTATTAAGGGGACTCGGATTTCTGATTCATTCGTTCCTCCGTGGGCTCCTGGAGTTCTACAGCCTCCAATTACACAATTTCACCCCTGCCTCCATTCTACATATCGCCGGCTATGTTGCTCTCTGCGAGTTGTTCCTGGGCTGCAAGGCTCACTTCGAGCTGTGGAAAAGGCTATTTTGCCTCGTCCCTCGCACACAGAGGGGGTCACTTTATCAAGTGGGCGGAGCCGAAATATGGCGCATCGTTGGTACCGGATACCTATCCGGTACCCCAAAGAAGTTGTCCGAAGACTGGCCTTCGGAATGGTTTTATATGGAGGACGTTCCCCTTCTGGACCCTGTTCGGCGGGGTCTTCCTGAGTTCAGCAATGCTCCTCTGAAGAAACGCCGAAGTTGGCGCCCACGGAGCCCCCGGGTGGAAGACAATGGAGAAGTCCTCTACCCGATGAACCGGATTAAAGCACTGGCTCAATCAGGATTGACAGTAATCAAAGTTATGTCGATTTGCATAATGCGGGGAGTGCAACCACTTCAATATCGTGGGCACCCCTTGTGGTGTTGTAACGGGGCGGATGATGCCACCCGCTGCGGGCGTAAGGGACCGGACAATGCTGCCGCTTTAGCAACAATTCTGTACGAATTGTTCAAGGGAGAGGAAGAGGAGTTCATCCGCATCAAGCCACGGGATGGATTCGCCATGTACAATCCTCCAAGATGGGTAAGTTATATCTCCTTACTCCCATTTTTCCCGCATTCTTTGTCGTAAGTATTCACCTTGCCACTTTGCGGCAGAAACTGCGAAAAGCCATAAAGGAGGTCAGCAGCCCTTCTCCACAACCAGAGGACCCTGACCGGGCCCTCGACTCCGGACTCGAAGAAGATCCAGTTATATTCATGGAGCTGATAGACCGACAGTTCTATCAGTGAAGCTGCGATGATGCCATGGTGGCCATTACGGCCAACTATCCCGGACTGCTTCCTGCATCGCACGTAAGAAAACCAAAAAAATACCAACTCCAAAAACGAGGATCCCCTGTTAGACACTTCACCTACCATATACATATGGCGTTTTTACAGGGAAGGCATTCGGGACGCCCTGCCGAACCCGCAGCAACTTGCCAACAAGAGGCACTGAGGTCGGGCAGGCCAAAAAGGAAGGTGGTCAGGACGGAGACGCCGGCGCAAAGGTATAATAGAAACCCCGCTCTGTGGTTGTCATCTTTCTCGAAATGTAACGACATCCGTGTTTCTTTAACAGAAAAAACGCTCGCCGGAATATGTCCGGCGATGTTGCTGATCACACTTCCACCAGTCAGGCGCCAGGACCGGACATAGAGGCGGAAGCCGATATGGGGCAGGCGCCGGATAATCCCCCTACAGAGGATGCAGATAGATTATCCGCTACAAACTCAGAAGTGGAAAGCGCCATGAATCATAGGCGCCGCCGGGCCATACTCCGTGACACTTGTTTCTCACCAGAGGCATTTGATGCCTTCAATTCTGGAGAGGCGTACCTCCGTGCTGCTCAAGATGGTCTAGCCAGAGCCATGGATCAGTATGTAAAGGATGTATGGGTAAGTAAATCTGACGATTTATATGTATCAATAGCCCCTGAGACTTGAAACAGTTAGCAGAACTGATTTAAGGATCATCTTTATTGTGCAGGTTCTTACAGAGAAGAATACTAGGCTGTCACAGGAGCTGGTGGAATGCAAGACCCAACTGCGGGCCGCTGTTGCCGCATTGAAGGAACCGAAAAAGTCTCCCACTGGTAACATTTATTTTAAAGAATGATGGTTATCATATAGTGTGCGACGTGGCTGCAGATCTAACAATAGATGTTGCAGATGAATCCGGAGAAAATCCGGAGGACCAGCATGTCGTGCGATAGCTAGAGGCTGGCAAACGCATGCTGACTGAGGTTAGGCGGGAGAAAAACAATCTCCAAGACGCCAATATCAAGCTGAGCATGGAACTAAAAGACGTTCGAGCCCAGCTTGCAGACTCCGAGAAGGATAATAAGCGACTTCGGCGCGACATTTTCAGTAAGTGCTTGAACGAATCCTTTTGAAGGAGTTCGGCGAAGAAGCCGACTAAAAACGTTATGTCTATAGGTATGCTGACGGGTCGTCCCGCGGAGGAAATGCCTGGGTCTGCGGGTGATCTTCTATCCGAGCTCTCACATCTGCACGAACAAGTTCGGCAGGTGATGCAAGGTGTTGCCCAGGCCTTGTGGCCATTCGTCTCCCTGCCAGAAGGCGTTGCAGAGCTTACGGAGAAGCTCAAGGGAGCACGGCGGCGCTTCCGATTATGGAAGATATAGGCCTGCTGTCAAAGTGCCAGAGAAGCCTGGGCCATGGTGAAGACGCGGTATACCAAGGCTGACCCGAATCACATGGCCGAGGTCGGACCTGTGGGGCCCGACAGAAAAGAGATCCCCGTTAGCTTAGTTTATGGGCAAGTACAATTAGCCGCAAAGTATTCCCAACAGGATTGTAGGCTAGACCGCCTGTTGGATGGTATACAAGAGGAATTTAGTCAGTCTGCATGAGTATGTAATTAAAGTGACATGTATAACGCCTTCTAGTCGGATTGTAGATCATTTGTCTTGGCGGACCTTTTCGCTTCAACCTCGGGACCCGATAGTCCGGAGTGTATCTGAATACCCGCTCAGTTATATAAGAACCAGGGTATGCGTGGATACCAGGTGTAGGGGTCATTAGTGCTTGAACAGACAAGTGCCCAACTAGTTATGTTATATTACATGGGTAGTAAGAAACATCTTCCAGGGAGAATAGTTCCGTTAAGGGTTCCTTTCCCTGGGTATGCATGCCTAAGGTGCATGTCCAAACTGCGATAAGAAACGCAGGAAAAAACATCTGGGGGCAGATATGGGAAATAAATAAAAATCATCTTTTGTTCACCGACCGAATATTCCCTTAAGAACGCTAGCTTTCGGCTTCACCCAGTCTGAGGTACACATCCGGCTGACCCGACAGTAACAATCACAGAGGTGCTCCCCTTATGCCCTAGCCGAATTAACGGGAATGTAGGGCATAAATACAAGAGCCAGGCAACCCAGCTTGGCCAAAACTTAAGTCATATCGATGCATATAATGGCGAAAAAAGGTACATGCAGAAGTATAACACATGTGCGGGGCATGAGGCCCAAATAAATAATTAAGCTTCTGTGAAAGAAGCCCCCAGGTATGATGAGCGCGGCTAGCGCATCTATAATGTGCAAGCGAGACACAAGTTGGTCTTTGAAGGCCTAGAGAAGGAATAAAAGAAAGAGAGAAAGAAAAACAAGGCAGATAATGTATATGCAAAAAATGGACAGAGGAAGGGGACGAACATAGAGTCCGGCGCTAGGCGTAGAATCTTCGGAGCCTGGCCGTGTTCCATGGTTTCGGCTCGAGTCGATTAGTCGATGCATCCCGCAGTCGGTACGCTCCACCGGTCAGAACTTGGTTAATAATGAAGGGACCTTCCCATTTGGGCTCGAGCTTGTTCTTTTTCTTATCCGACAGGCGTAGAACTAGTTCGCCAACGTTATAAGTTTTGGCCCGTACTTCTCTGCTTTGGTATCTGCGAGCCTGTTGCTCATAAAATGCGGAACGGGCTTTTGCTACGTCGCGCTCCTCCTCCAGGGTGTCCAGACTGTCCTGCCGAGTGAGCTCGGCTTCTCTTTCTTCGTACATGCGCACTCAAGGTGAGTCATGAATTACAGGGCAAGACTGCGTCTGCGCCGTACACCACAAAGAAGGGTGTATATCTGGTACTATGATTCGGCGTGGTCCGCAGCCCCCAGAGTACGGAGTCGAGCTCCTCTACCCAGTGCGTGTTAGACTTCGTTAAGGAACGCACTAATCTGGGTTTAATGCCGCTCATTATAAGACCATTTGCTTGCTCAACTTGGCCGTTGGTTTGTGGGTGATAGACTGAAGCATAATCAAGCTTGATGCCCATTTTGCTGCACCAGAGTTTTACCTCATCGGCCGTGAAGTTCGTGTCGTTGTCAGTGATGATGCTGTGGGGGGCGCCATAATGGTGTACGACCCCGGATATGAAGTCTATCACCGGTCCGGATTCGGGTGTTTTAACAGGTTTGGCCTCTATCCATTTGGTGAATTTATCCACATGACCAGTAAGTATTTTTTCTTGTGGGTTCCCCCTTTAAGGGGTCCAACCATGTCAAGCCCCCAGACCGTGAAGGGCCATGTAATGGGGATTGTTTGGAGGGCGGTGGGTGGCATGTGGCTTTGATTTGCAAAGAGCTGGCAACCGGCACAACGTTGGACCAAGTCTTGTGCATCTGCCCGTCCGTTGGCCAATAGAATCTTGTACGGAAGGCCTTGCTTACAAGAGCCCGGGCTGCGGCCTGGTGACCGCCGAGTCCAGCGTGAATTTCTGCCAAAAGGTTCCACCCTTCCTCTTCGGAGATGCATCTTTGAAGGACTCCGGTAATGCTTTTTTTCTATAATTCTCCCTCATGGACCCTCTAGGCCTTGGATCGCCGCACTATGTAGCGTGCCTCATTTTGGTCCTCCGGAAGTTCCTGTCTAGTTAGGTAGGCCAGGAATGGTTCTGTCCACGGGGCTATGATGGCCATTATTATGTGGGCTGAAGGTGTTGTTTCGGTGGCAGAGCCTCCGATTATGTCAGAGTGTTCGATATCGAGTGTTGTGGCCGGGTCCGGACTAATATTGCCGGTGTCCCCCTCCCATACCACAGATGGCCTAAACAACCTCTCTAAGAAGATATTGGGGGGGACCGCATTGCGTTTTGCGCCGGTGCGGGCGAGGATATCCGCCGCCTGATTGTTTTCCCGAGCCACATGGTGAAATTCGAGCCCCTTGAACCGAGCTGACATCTTTAGGACGGCGTTATGATAGGCCGCCATCTTCAGATCCTTGGCATCAATGTCTCCATTTATTTGGGATATTGCGAGGTTCGAATCCCCACGCACCTCCAGGCGCTGAATGCCCATGGAAACTGCCATCCGAAGAACATGTAACAGGGCTTCGTATTCGGCTACATTGTTGGAGTCTGTATACAGTATCTGCAGTACGTATTGAACTGTATCTCCGGTTGGGGACGTCGGGACGACGCCAGCCCCCAGTCTAGCCAACATTTTGGAGCCGTCGAAGTGCATAAGCCAATTGGAGTATGCGTCGTACTCTTTAGGGAGTTCGGCTTCCGTCCATTCGGCGACAAAGTTGGCCAATACTTGCGATTTAATGGCTCGCCGAGGTTTGTATGTTATGTCGAACGGGAGGAGATCAAGGGCCCATTTGGCAATCTGGCCCATGGCATCGCAGTTGTTAATAATATCATTGAGTGGAACCTCCGAGGCTACTGTAATCGAACACTCTTGGAAGTAGTGTCGCAGTTTCCGGGATACCATGAATACCGCATAGGCTATCTTTTGATAATGTGGGTACCGTGATTTGCATGGAGTGAGGACGGTGGATACATAATATACCGGCTTTTGAAGAGGGAATTTATGTCTGTCCGCTTCAACGACGACGAGCACTGCGCTTACAACTTGATGGGTTACCGCAATGTATAATAGCATTGGTTCGCTGATGTTTGGTGCGGCCAGGATTGGGTTGGTTGCCAGTATGGCTTTTATTTCTTCCAATCCGGCTGTGGCAGCGTCCGTCCACTCGAAGTGTTCGGTGCGCCGAAGGAGGCGATAAAGGGGTAATGCCTTTTCTCCTAAGCGGGAGATAAAGCGGCTTAGAGCCGCCACGCATCCAGTTAACTTCTGGATTTGTTTGATGTCTGTTGGGGTAGCCAACTGTGACAAAGCTCGGATTTTGGCCGGATTAGCTTCAATACCTCTACTGGAGACAATGAAACCCAGGAGCTTTCCGGCTGGTACGCTGAAAACGCATTTTTTCGGATTGAGCTTGATGCTGCATGTTCGGAGGTTGTCGAATGTGAGCCTCAAGTCATCTATCAAAGAGTCGACGTGTTTGGTTTTGACGACCACATCGTCTACGTATGCCTCTACTGTTTTGCCGATTTGTTTCTCCAGACATGTCTGAATCATGCGCTGATATGTTGCGCCGGTGTTTTTGAGCCCAAAAGGCATTGTGTTGAAACAGAAGGGACCGTATGGTGTGATGAATGCCGTTGCCGCTTGGTCGGACTCTGCCATCTTGATTTGGTGGTAACCGGAGTATGCGTCGAGGAAACACAATGACTCGTGTCCTGCGGTAGCATCAATAATTTGATCGATGCGGGGGAGGGGGAAGGGATCCTTTGGGCAAGATTTATTGAGGTCCTTGAAATCGACACAAAGGCGCCAGGATTTATCCTTCTTTGGTACCATCACCAGGTTTGCTAGCCAGTCCGGGTGTTTTATTCTCTGATGAATCCGGCCTCCAATAACTTGGCTAGTTCCTCTCCCATGGCCTGTCTCTTAGGTTCGGAGAAACACCGAAGAGCTTGCTTGACCGGCTTGAATCCCTTTAGGATATTGAGGCTATGCTCGGCCAGCCTGCGTGGGATTCCTGGCATGTCTGAGGGATGCCAGGCGAATATGTCCCAATTCTCACGCAGGAACTCTCGTAGTGCGGCGTCCATGGCGGGGTTTAACTGTGCCCCGATGGAGGCTGTTTTTGTAGGGTCCGTTGGGTGGACTTGGAATTTGACTATTTCATCCATTGGTTTAAAAGAGGTGGACTTGGATCTCTTGTCAAGTATCACGTCGTCCTGTCCACTGTGGAGCGTAGCATGGTTAATTCCTCGGCCGAGAGGGCTTTGGATAATGCCTGAAGGACCAGTGTGGCTGTTTTGTTTTCGGCGCGGAGTGCTGTGTCCAGATCACTGGCGAGGGTGATGATTCCATTGGGCCCGGGCAGTTTGAGCTTCATGTACCCATAATGGGGTATGGCTTGGAAGATCGTGAACGCCTCACGTCCTAAAAGGGCGTGGTATCCACTGCTGAACGGGGCCACTTGAAATGTAATTTCTTCGGTCCTATAGTTCTCCGGCGTACCGAATACCACATCTAGTGTGATTTTCCCAGCGCATCGTGCCTCGCGACTGGGTATGATTCCTGAAGGTTGTGCTACTTTGCTCAATGCGGTTCCAGTCCATTTCCATTTTTTGAAGAGTTTCTTCATAGATGAGGTTTAATCCGCTGCTGTCGTCCATGATTACTTTGGTGAGTCGAAAGCCGTCCACAATTGGACTGAGGACCAGTGCAGCTGGTGCTCGGGCTGTTCGGAATTTAGGTTCATCACTGGCATTGAAGGTAATAGTCGTGTCACTCCATGGATTTATTGCTGCTACGTGGCAGATTTCGGCCATGCTGCGGAGTGTTCGCTTGCACCTATTATTTGACGTGAAGGTCTCAAAGACTGTTAACACCATATTGTTATCCACGGGATGGTGCTCTGTGGCATTTGGGATAAGAAGATCCTCACCACTTTTGGCCACCTGCCGGAGTATCCAACATGCTCTAAGGCTGTGCGTTGGTATTGTATCCACTGTGCTAGGAATTTTGCAGGGTCCGTTAAGCCATCCCTCCAATACGGTTCCATGCCCTGTAGAGGGTTTTTGCTTCTTTGTAATGAACTCGGGTGTCTTATGATAGTGCACCCTTTTACTTCGGATTGGGTGCCTATACGGAGCCGGATTATCCCAAAATTTCGTTTTGGTTTTCCAGGCACTTTCCATCGAACAGTACTTTCGTACTATGGATGCCAAGTCGGCGAAGCATGATATGTCACGGCGACTTATGGCGTTAAAGATTCCCTTGTCCGTGCAGTTATTGCAGAAAAGTGAGACTGCGTCTTCCTCGCGACAGTCCTTAACCTTGTTCATCACAAGGAGGAATCTGGCCCAATAATGATGTACTGTTTCATGGGGCTCTTGCCTGATGTGGGAAAGATCGTTTATGTCTGGGTGGGTGGGTGGATTTGAGTCCGGACCCCTACCAGATCTGAGACCCAGGGGCCGAGGGGTTTCCGATCTTGGAAGTTCGGATTCCGGTATGTTGCCCGATGAGTCTGGCCCGCTGCCTGACTCTAGGTTCAGGATTGGGTGATGTCCTCCCGTAAACGGGTATCCGGCTCAGAGAGCTCAGGAATTCGGACATAGTTAGTCTTCAAGATAGAGGGAGGATCGCCACATTGTTCCTCCACCACCGCAACATGATGGGTGACCGGTGGAGAGTTAATCTCCCTTCAATCGGGTTTAAGCCCAATCCGATCATAGTCCATAGCGACTCCCAAGGGGGCGATGCGATCCAAGAGTTCGTTTAGGGAGGAGAGCTCCATTGGATCCATCTGCTCGACGAATCCCAAGATGACGTGGAGGCTGTTTTTGATGACCCGACAAGTCATCGTCGGTGTAGCGGCCGAACAGGCAGTCATGAAGAAACTACCTAGCCGGAGAGTTTGGCCGACAGCCAGAGCTCCCCCGGCGGTAATGTTGATTTTAACAACGAGATGAGGCATCCTTCCTTACGGCGACGTCAGAGAGGAACTCTCAATGAAAGCACCAATGTCGGTTTCAAAACCGGCGGATCTCGGGTAGGGGGTCTCGAACTATGCGTCTAAGGCGGATGGTAATAGGAGGCAGGGGACACGATGTTTTACCCAGGTTCGGGCCCTCCTGATGGAGGTAAAACCCTACGTCCTGCTTGATTTTGTTCTTGATGATATGGGTATTACAAGAGTTGATCTACCACGAGATCGGAGAGGCTAAACCCTAGAAGCTAGCCTATGGTATGATTGTATGTTGTCCTACGGACTAAAACCCTCCGGTTTATATAGACACCGGAGGGGGCTAGGGTTACACAAGGTCGGTTACAAAGGAGGAGATATCCATATCCGTACTGCCTAGCTTGCCTTCCACGCCAAGTAGAGTTCCGTCTGGACACGAGACGAAGTCTTCAATCTTGTATCTTCATAGTCCATCAGTCCGGCCAAAGGATATAATCCGGCTGTCCGGATACCCCCTAATCCAGGACTCCCTCAGTAGGCAATGATTTTAACATGACATTAAGCTGACGGGCTTTCGACTGAGCGCATCGGCAACGATGTTGGCCTTGCCTGGATGGTAATTTATTCCAAGGTCATAATCCTTGACCAATTCTAACCATCTTCGCTGACGGAGATTTAAATCTGGCTGAGTGAAGATGTATTTGAGGCTTTTGTGTCAGTAAAAATTCGGCACCTTTTTCCAATGAGACAGTGTCTCCAAATTTTTAATGCATGAACCAGTGCAGCCAATTCCAAATCATGAGTAGGATAATTTCCCTCGTGTGGTCGTAGTTGTCGTGAGGCATATGCTACTACCTTGTCGTCTTGCATCAATACGCAACCAATACCTTGTCTGGAGGCATCACAGTATACATCAAAGCTGCGATAAATGTCTGGAAGAGTCAATACCGGTGCGGTCGTCAGACGCGTCTTTAGCTCATTAAAACTCTTCTCACAGTCCTATGTCCACTCAAACTTTGTGTCCTTTTTGAGCAGTTCCGTCATCGGTTTAGCAATTTTGGAAAAACCTTCAATGAAACGATGATAGTATCCAGCTAATCCGAGAAAACTCCAGATCTGTGTTACAGTCGTGGGTGGTATCCAATCGAGCACATCCTTTACTTTGCTCGGGTCCACGGCTATACCTTCGGCGGATAGTACATGTCCGAGAAACCCAACTTGCTTGAGCCAAAATTCGCACTTACTGAATTGGGCGTATAACTGATGGTTGCAGAGCCGTTGTAGCACTGCTCGGAGGTGATCCTTATGCTCTTCTTCACTCTTGGAGTAAATAAGGATATCATCGATAAAGACTACCACGAATTTGTCGAGGAAGTCCATGAACACTTTGTTCATCATATGCATGAAGAAGGCAGGGGCATTGGTGAGACCAAAGGACATCACAGTATATTCGTAAAGACCGTATCGTGTAGTGAATGCGGTCTTAGGAATATCTTCCTTTTTAATCTTGAGCTGATGATATCCGGTCCGTAAATCAATTTTTGAGAATACTTCAGCCCCACTGAGCTGATCAAACAGATCATCAATCCTTGGCAGTGGGTATTTATTTTTGATGGTGACCTCATTCAGCTGACGCTAATCTATGCACACACGGAGACTGCCATCCTTTTTGCCCACGAAAATTGCAGGTGACCCCGACGGTGAAGAGATGGGACGAATATAACCCTTCTGGAGTAATTCATCAAGCTGTTTATTTAGTTCCACTAATTCCGATGAGGGCATCCGGTAATACTTCTTGTATATTGGTGCGGCTCCGGGCACAAGATCTATGGCAAACTCTAGTTCCCGATCTGGTGGCATGCCAGGCAATTCTTCTGGAAACACATCAGGGTACTCACTGACCACAGGAATAAATTCCAACTCAACCTACAACGGTGCAAACTAGTTCTGGCTTGGGCGCATGCTTGCGAGCGTAGAATTTGATGAGCTGCCCATTCAGACTAGTCAAACTGACTTCTCGGGTTGCACTGTTTATACAAACTTGGTATTTGGTTAGCCAATTCATCCCCAATATAATATCCAACTGTTTAGACTCAATGATTATCAGAGATGTTGGAAAGTGGACCCCGTTGATATTGATCTCCAGATCACGGCAGACTAGATTGCTCTTGATTATAGATCCCGGGGTTTGTACCAGCATATTTTTGCCCAAAATGGTGCAAGGAAAATTGTTTTGGGCGGCAAAACTCCGAGAAATAAAAGAATGGGAAGCCCCAGAGTCAAATAAAATTACTGTAGGTATGTCATTAACAGAAAACATACCAATGACGACTTCTGGCTTGTCTTGGGCTTCATCGGCGGAGATATGATTCACGTGCCCAGTTGGCCCTGACTCCATAAAGTTGACTTGTGGCCGGCTCAAGGCATTCACCTTGTTGTTCTTAGGGCACTGTTTGGCATAATGTCCGGCCTTCCCGGAAATTAAACAAGTATTATTGCGCTGGCGCTCCTCATGTGTTGGACTGGTTACAATATTCTGGACTTGATTGGTGGTCCTATTAACATTCTGCTGCCAATTTGGCTTGTATTCCACCTGAGTCGGCTGCCAGGTACGAGCTTTTTGCACAGGTTGTCTATCCTTATTTGGCTCAAACTTGCGCTTGTTGTCGTTGTTAGCAGACATATTATCCGATATAAGCTTGTGCTCTCGTTCTGCAATGAACGCTTTGTCCACCAGAGTTTGGAAATCGATGAAATCAAACATACTAAGAGCACACCAAAGTTGTGGATTTAAACCTCCAAGAAATCTGTCAATCTTCCTTTCTTCAGTGGCCACGCCATACAGAGAGTAATGGGACAAATGATTGAAGTTTTGCAGATACTCGGCCACAGACTGATTTCCTTGGATGAGCGCGAGAAATTCACGCTGTTTGTCCTTCATAACTCTAGTAGGGATGTGATACTTGCGGAACTTATCCTTGAATTTTTCCCAGGTGACTTCCTCATCAATCGGCCACATGGCTTTTGTATTTTCCCACCATATGGCAGCTGCGCCCTCAAGGTAATGGGTTGCAAATGGGACTTTATCATTTCCTTCAGTACGGTCTATCTCAATCTTTTTCTCCATGGTCCGCAACCAATCGTCTGCATCCAATGGGTCAACAACCTGACTGAAACTGGGTGGATTGGTCCTCTGAAAATCTGACAGCTTTGAGTGGTGACCATTCTGATTTCCATTCTGTCCAACCATAGCTTGCACACTTCTCAATATTTCAATCAAATCATTGTTCCTTTTCTCTTCAAACATACGTAGAACTTGCTCGGTGGATGGAGGATCAGGCGGTGGAGGTGGTGGCTGAACGTTTGGCTCGGGAGAATATCTTGCCTGTCGTGCGGAACGACGAACAGGAGTTCTCGCGCAAACGTTGCTACTGCTGCCTCACCGTGTCATCCTATTGAGTATTTTTCCCAAGGCAACGCAATCGAGATGAGAGACATCCAAGAATAAAATTGGGGGAAAATCCAGCAACAACTCTCGAAAAAGACCAAAAAGAGTGAAGAAAATACGGAGATTAAAGTCCTGACATAATTATACATAGACTCATACATGACAGTTAAACTACAAGGCTGGTTCCACTACTCTCATACATGAAGCATCATGACTCATACAACTACATCCGTACACCATCTAGATGACTGCGAATACTCAAAGATACTACCGCTCTGCTGGTGCTACGGTGTCCTCCCCTGAAGCGGTCTCAGATCCCGAACTGACGTGGTTAATGGAAACCTCCGGGTTAAAGGTAACGCGACGATGCTGCCTCGAGGGCTCTCCCTCAGGGGCAGGGGTAGGATGAAGCATCGGGGCTGTAGGGGTAGCAAGAAGTGAGACCCACTCGGCAAGAGCACTGAGAGGGTTCACGGCAGAGACGCCTGTGCTACTCAGGGGAGTAACCGGCGAAAGAGGAGAGCTAGAACTAACTGGGACATATGGGGTAAATCCCAGTGAGGACGGAGTAGTGGTGGATCTAGTAGTGACCAAGGTAGCGGCTAAAGCAGTACGGGCACGAGTCAGCTCTCGAGCCAGCTTGTGGATCATCAGATAGCTAGCAGTGATATAACGAGCAAGATGGCTAGCAACACTATCAGATTCCGGGTCAACGAGGGGAAAACGGACACGACCGTTGTCGTGCAGAGATGGGTAGTAATAGAAACCTGGGTGGTGCTGCATTTGAACCTCGGTATAATGAAGCTTGACAAGGATCTCAAATGCGGCAAACTGGACAGCCTGAGAAGCGGCGGAGGCGTAACCGCTCCGAAAGTGCAAGTGTAAGAGCCGGAATCGGAACTGGTGCGCAGAGTAACCACTGCGTGATACTCATACACTGAGTCTGCTAGACGCTCCCGGTACACACGGTAGACTGGTTCGTCTCCGTGAGGGTACAACCGATGCCACACGTTGCGGAGAAGGTGCGGTGACGTGTACATCATCAGCTGCAACTGGCACGGATACGGCACCGGAGCCATCTGCACTCACAACCATTAGCAGGTTAGCATAACAATAATAATCAAATGAATAGAATGCAACAACCAGCTATAACTGCTACCGGCACTCAATTTTTCTCACACCTAGCGTCCAGTTAACACGTCATAGTCTAGCGTGGCCTACAGTCAGCGGGGCTCTGATACCAATCATTGTGGCACCCCGGCTCAGTGCGACCGGTTTACCCTGCATTGCCAGCCCAGAGACCATGTTTTCTGGCAACACACAACAAATTGGTACGGAAAACAACCGCTTTATTGATACTAGCGGAACAGAGTTCAAATTACAACAGCGGTCGAGGCCAAGCGGCACACTCGGTGCGGCTGAACAATATGTACATTATTTAGTGAACATAAAGGGGCCTCGATCCGAACAACTACGTGGCAGCGGAATAAACGTCGTAGCGGAAGCTCCATATCACAGGGACACCGATGTGGACACGATCTAGACTCGAACAGCGCTCCATTCCAACGAGACTTTCCTGAAATCTGGCATGACACGCCAGGTCAGTACATTGAATGTACTTGCAAGCTCACAACAAGCATAATCATAATGACAAACAATATCATGATACTTAGCCAATTATTAATGATGCAACACTATATGTCAACATGTTGTGATCATGCTCGAATGTCCCTCAGGACAACTTACCAACCGTGATCATTCTCTGATCACAAACACCACCAATGTGGTAAAACACACCACCAACGTGGTAAGACGTACCACCAACGTGGTAAAACATAGCACCAATGTGGTGTTTAACAAAATGACTCGTGATCCTTACGGCGATCACAACCACGACCAATATCTGGTCCCAAATTCCGCGATGGCCTTTCTGCTATCCTTGACAATGCAAAGTTTACAACTTAGTGTGCAATTTTTATCATTCGTTGACTCATGGTGGGACCTACTACGAGGTGTCCTTAACCGTGGATGCGGCTATCGATAGATTATACACTCTGCAGAGGTAGCACACTGGACCCACACCACGGAACCCATGGCCTCGCACTCCCATTCGGGTGGACGAACGGCATTCCGATTAAACCCCTCCATTGCCACAGCACTCTCCCGGCCACTCTGACCCAAATCCACAACGGGCTGGTCCTGGGTGGCCCCGTGTCTACCAAAGACACCCTGACCATCGTCGTGGTCAAACTCCCACTCGGGGAAACTCCCACTAGGGGAAATCGGTACCGTAATCTTATCAACGAGCACACAAGGTTAAGTCTGCTTGCCGGGCCAGGGCAAACACGACATAACCTTCCCTAGATGGAGGCACCAACCAGAGGCCGTGTCAATGGACCGAATCAAGGCCCCCATAAAGGCAAATGTGGTTGCACTGAAAAGACTCGATTCAGCGGCACCATGACCCAGTCAACAGTGTATTCAAGTTGAGTTATTTTCAGATTCAACTTTAAACTAACAATGATCGGTGTCATAGCATGCCATGAAATGCAAAATAACACATGTATCATAAAAATAACCGATGTCATATATGCACCAAGCATAACCGTCAACAACTCATGTTACTCTACAGATGACTCACAACTTAATCAAAATATTTTGCAACAAGTTTCATTGATTTCTTATGCAAGAAAGCAATTCCGATAACTTTTTCATATGCATAACAAAAGATTTCACTATCAACAATTCTTACTTTCTTTATCACTAAATTAAGTTCAAACTTTCTGTAAAACAAGTAATATTATTTAACAGAATATTTTCTAACAAATTCTTATCAATTTTAGGAAGGCAAAAATATAGTTAAGATAACTATCATGCATAACAAAATTATTTCTAATATCACCTCAAATAAATCATAACTTGCTTTGTCCACTAAAATAGTTTCAACTATTCTGTAAATCAAGCATAACAACTATTAAACATTTAACAGAATACAAATAACTCAATAATTATTTAAATGCATGGATTAATTATTTCATCCAAGTAAGGAAATCACAAATATTGAAATGGCATCATAAAAATGTTGCTGTGGCTTGCCTTAGTGCAGGTGAGGTTCACAAGCCTCCTGGTGATCCTCAAGACAAGCCTCACCTTCTGAAAATAATTTTAAACACACAAGGAAAATATCAAGAACACTTCTGAAATTCACCAGAAATTCTAAACAGCTCAGAAAAATATCATCTTTGGTGAGCTGTTAGATTTTCTTTCAGAGAACACAATGCAAAAACAATCAATTCATTTGGACTTATGGCCAAAAAGTTATAACTATTTGAAGTGTTCTGTAAATTCAAATGAATTTGAATAAAAAGAAAAAGACTGGGGGGGTGACGTCGAAGGCGTAAAAGCCTAGGGGTGCCACCACTCGTACCTCTTCGCGCGTGTACAAAGAGACTGACTAGCGGGCCCCACTAGTCAGGTGGGGGAAGAGGGAGAGAGAAACAGATACGGCCGTGGCTTCGCCAGAGATCTCGCCGGTGACGAGGGTTCTTTGGCCAAAACGAGAGGGAGGTATGGCAAGAGGAGGTCGAGGTGCGTCTGCCCGTACCCGTAGCTTAGCTAGGGGTGGTCGGACGGTGTCAGAATCTTCCTCGCGGGCGGAGGCAGAATGGGGAGGTCGTCGAAGTTGGGGAAGACGGTGAGCAGAGGCCGTTCCAGGGGCTCCAAGCGGGCGAGACGGCCTCACCGGAGAGAGGCGGAGGCCCTGGAGAGGTCTCCCAGGCCTGGGAGGGGCTGGAGCTGCCGCGGTGACTAGAGGGGATCGCCGGCGAGGTCGAGCTCGGGGATGGCGGCCCGAGGCCTGCCCGGCTGGGCTACGGCTTCCTACTCTACCATGGAGTGTGTGTGAGTGCTGCAGGATGCTCGGAGAGGGTGGGGAGGGGCTCTATATATAGGCGAGCGGCGAGGGTGCTTCGGACTCCACCGGCGGACACCTGTCCACGGCGCCCGGCGACGAGCGGCGTCAGTGAGAGGGGAAGAAGGCGACGGAGGTCACGCGACCACGGTGGGCGAGCGGAGACGAGCACATGGTCGAGGAGGTGACGACGAGCACAGTGCGCACACACTGTTGGGCTGGCCGGACCTTGCCCGTGCTCGCTGTGGCGAGCTCCGGCGTCGGCGAGTGCCAGGGTGGAGTTAATGGTGTCAAGATGATGATGGTGGCGAGCTTTGGCTAGGTCTGGCAAGCAGGGGAAGCGAGCACGTGCGAACAGAGCGCTGGGCGGCTTCCAGAGCGCGTCGACACGCATGCCTGGCATCGTGGACACGCGTGGTCACCGCGTGAACTCCCTCCACAGGCCGGCCTTCGTCCAAAAACCATGTCTGGCATGTTGTTCGTGGTGGTTTTGAAATTTACCACGGTTGGGTTTGGATCCAGGTGCAGTAGAGAAAGTTTTACAAGTCTGGTAAGTTTCTGGACAGTAACTTTGAGGTGTTACTGTGGTCAAATGGGTGGGAGTTTGAAGTTGTGCTTTGGAGGCTAGCTTAGAGTTACTAAGGTAAATAAGCACCAGAAAGATCAGGTCAAATGGAGCAAGTAAAATGGTAGTTGCTGTAGAAACCACCATTTCTGTCCAGAACAGAAAATATTTTTTGTAGCAAAAATATCCCAAAAAGTGATGAAATATTTTTGCTCAGGGAGGTGCCCTAGGGTCTCTAGAATATTTGTGAATTATCTCAGAATTTTCTGAGCCATAAAAATTAGGGTTGCTTTGGAGCAAACAGGTTTGGCTTAAGGTTTTAGAGAGAAATTGAATATTTTTCATTTAAGAAAAATATTCCAAAGGTTATTTTGAGGTGGATCAGAAGTGAAATGATGGTTTGGGAGAGAAATGAACACTTGGGGTGAAAGCCAAGGATGCCCAAGTGTTTAAGTCCAAATGAAAAGATTCAAAAACTCCAAGTTTCAAAGAATTTCAAATGAAAACTCAAACAAATGAAAGAGGGCAAAAACCAGGCTATCACAATGCCCCGGAAGGCATCCCATCTTTCATCTACTTCTATCGGTAACTTTACTTGGAGCTATATTTTTATTTACCACATGATATGTGTTTTGCTTGGAGCGTCTTGTATGATTTGAGTCTTTGATTTTTAGTTTACCACAATCATCCTTGCTGTACACACCTTTTTGAGAGAGACACTCATGATTCGGAAATTGTTAGAATACTCTATGTGCTTCACTTATATCTTTTGAGTTATATAGTTTTTGCTCTAGTACTTCACTTATATTTTTTAGAGCACGTTGGTAGATGTGTTTTATAGAAACCATTGTTCTCTCATGCTTCACTTAGATTATTTTGAGAGTCCTACAAAACAGCATGGTAATTTGCTTTAATTATTTTAGGCATTCAAGATTAATAATAAAATTTTCTTATGAGTGTGTTGAATACTATGGGATGTTTGGAACTTGATAATTGTTTTGAGATATGGAGATGGTGATATTAGAGTCGTGCTAGTTGAGTAGTTGTGAATTTGAGAAATGCTTGTGTTGAAGTTTGTGATTCCCGTAGCATGCACGTATGGTGAACCGTTGTGTTAAGAAGTCGGAGCATGATGTATTTATTGATTGTCTTCCTTATGAGTGGCGGTCAGGGATGAGCGATGGTCTTTTCCTACCAATCTATCCCCCTAGGAGCATGCGCGTAGTACTTTGCTTCGATAACTAATTGATTTTTGCAATAAGTACGTGAGTTCTTTAGGACTAATGTTGAGTCCATGGATTAAACGCACTCTCACCCTTCCACCATTGCTAGCCTCTCTAATACTGCACACCTTTTGCCGGTATCATACACCCACCATATACCTTCCTCAAAACAGCCACCATACCTACCTATCATGGCATTTCCATAGCCATTCCGAGATATATTGCCATGCAACTTTCCACCGTTTCGTTTACTATGACATGCTCCATCCTTGTCATATTGCTTTGCATGATCATGTAGTTGACATTTTAGTTGTGGCAAAGCCACCGTTCATAATTCTTTCATATAAGTCACTCATGCATCATTGCTATCCCGGTACACCGCCGGAGGCATTCATATAGAGTCATACTTTGTTCTAGTATCGAGTTGTAATCATTGAGTTGTAAATAAATAGAAGTGTGATGATCATCAGAGAGTATTGTCCCCAAAAAAGAGAAAGGCCAAATAAAAAAAGGAAGGCCCAAAAAAATATAAATAAAAAGGGGCAATACTACTATCCTTTTCTACACTTGTGCTTCAAAGTAGCACCATGATCTTCATAATAGAGAGTCTCCTATGTTATCACTTTCATCTACTAGTGGAAAATTTTCATTATAGAACTTGGCTTGTATATTCCAACGATGGGCTTCCTCAAAATGCCCTAGGTCTTCGTGAGCAAGCAAGTTGGATGCACACCCACTTAGTTTCTTTTTGTTGAGCTTTCATATACTTATAGCTCTAGTGAATCCGTTGCATGGCAATCCCTACTCACTTACATTGATATCTATTGATGGGCACCTCCATAGCCCGTTGATACGCCTAGTTGATGTGAGACTACCTTCTCCCTTTTTGTCTTCTCCACAACCACCATTCTATTCCACCTATAGTGCTATGTCCATGGCTCATGCTCATGTATTGTGTGAAGATTGAAAAAGTTTGAGAACATTAAAAGTATGAAACAATTGCTTGGCTTGTCATCGGGGTTGTGCATGATTTGAATACTTTGTGTGGTGAGGATGGAGCATAGCCAGACTATATGATTTTGTAGGGATAACTTCCTTTGGCCATGTTATTTTGAAGAGACATAATTGCTTAGTTAGTATGCTTGAAGTATTATTATTTCTATGTCAATATTAAACTTTTGTCTTGAATCTTTCAGATCTGAATATTCATACCACAATTAAGAGAGTTACATTGAAATTATGCCAAGTAGCATTCCACATCAGAAATTCTATTTTTATCATTTACCTACTCGAGGACGAGCAGGAATTAAGCTTGGGGATGCTTGATACGTCTCCAACGTATCTATAATTTTTGATTGTTCCATGTTATATTATATTCTGTTTTGGACATTATTATACACTTTTATATTATTTTTTGGGACTAACCTATTAACCGGAGGCCTAGCCCAGAATTGTTGTTTTTTTTGCCTATTTTAGGGTTTCGCAGAAAAAGAATATCAAGCGGAGTCGAAACAGAATGAAACCTTTGGGAACGTGATTTTTGGAATGAACATGATCCAGAGGACTTGGACCCTACGTCAAGACATCAACCAGGAGGTCACAAGGTAGGGGGACGCACCTACCCCCCAAGCGCGCCCTCCACCCTCGTGGGCCCCCTATTGCTCCTTCCTCCTATATATACCTACGTACCCCCAAACTACCAGATCCGCAAAACCCTAATTCCACCTCCGTAACTTTCTGTATCCATGAGATCCCATCTTGGGGCCTATTTCGGAGCTCTGTCGGAGGGGGCATCGATCACGGAGGGCTTCTACATCAACACCATAGCCTCTCTGATGAAGTGTGAGTAGTTTACCTCAGACCTATGGGTCCATAGTTATTATCTAGATGGCTTCTTCTCTCTTTTTGGATCTCAATACAATGTTCTCCCCCTCTCTTGTGGAGATCTATTCGATGTAATCTTCTTTTGCGGTGTGTTCATTGAGACCGATGAATTATGGGTTTATGATCAAGTTTATCTATGAACAATATTTGATTCTTCTCTGAATTCTTTTATGTATGATTGGTTATCTTTGCAAGTCTCTTCGAATTATCAGTTTGGTTTGGCCTACTAGATTGATCTCTCTTGCAATGGGAGAAGTGCTTAGCTTTGGGTTCAATCTTGCGGTGTCCTTTCCCAGTTACAGTAGGGGCAGCAAGGCACGTATTGTATTGTTGCCATCGAGGATAACAAGATGGGGTTTTCATCATATTGCAAGAGTTTATCCCTCTACATCATGTCATCTTTCTTAAGGCGTTACTCTGTTCTTATGAACTTAATACTCTAGATGCATGTTCGATAGCGGTCGATGTGTGGAGTAATTGTAGTAGATGCGGGCATGAGTCGGTCTACTTGTCTCGGACGGGATGCCTATATACATGATCATACCTAGATATTCTCATAATTATGCTCAATTCTTTCAATTGCTCAACAGTAATTTGTTTACCCACCGTGAATACTTATGCTCTTGAGAGAAGCCACTAGTGAAAACTATGGACCCCGGGTCTATCTTCCATCATATTACTCTTCCAATACTTAGTTATTTCCTTTGCTATTTATTTTACTTTGCATCTTTTATTTCTCTTTATCATAAAAATACCAAAAATATTATCTTATCATATCTATCAGATCTCACTCTCGTAAGTGACCGTGTAGGGATTGACAACTCCTTATCGCGTTGGTTGCGAGGATTTATTTGTTTGTGTAGGTGCGAGGGACTCGTGCGTGGCCTCCTACTGGATTGATACCTTGGTTCTCAAAAAGTGAGGGAAATACTTACGCTACTCTGCTGCATCACCCTTTCCTCTTCAAGGGAAAATCAACGCAAGTGCTCAAGAGGTAGCACCTCTCGAGAGAGTATAGGGCTTGGCGGCGGCTCCGTATCGTAAAATGCGATGAATCCTTCTCTCTGATTTTTTTCGCCCCGAACACGAATATATGGAGTTGGAGTTGAGGTCAGTGGAGCGTCAGGGGGCCCACAAGGCAGGGTGCGCGCCCAGGGGGTAGGGCGCGCCCCCACCGTCATGGACAGGGTGTGGGCCCCCTGACATGGATTCTTCTTCCAATATTTTTTTATATTCCAAAAATAATCTCCGTTGATTTTCAGGTCATCCCGAGAACTTTTATTTATGCACAAAAATAACACCATGGCAATTCTGCTGAAAACAGCGTCAGTTGGGGTTAGTTCCATTCAAATCATGCAAGTCAGAGTCCAAAACAAGGGCAAAAGTGTTTGGAAAAGTAGATACGACGGAGACGTATCAAGCGGTAGCGATAGTCGTAGAAGCAATAGTTTGCAAGACGACAATGATGCTTCGATGGAGATCAAGGTGTCAAGCCGGTGACGATGGTGATCATGACGGTGCTTTGGAGATGGAGATCAAAGGCACAAGATGACGATGGCCATATCACATCACTTATATTGATTGCATGTGATGTTTATCCTTTATGCATCTTATTTTGCTTAGTTCGGCGGTAGCATTATAAGATGATTTCTCACTAAATTTCAAGGTACAAGTGTTCTCCCCAAGTATGCACTGTTGCTATAGTTCGTCGTGCCGAGACACCACGTGATGATCGAGTGTGATAATCTCTACGTTCACATACAACGGGTGCAAGCCAGTTTTGCACACGCAGAATACTCGGGTTAAACTTGGCGAGCCTAGCATATGCATATATGGCCTCGGAACACTGAGACTGAAAGGTCGAGTGTGAATCATATAGTCGATATGATGAACATAGCGATGTTCACCATTGAAAACTACTCCATCTCACGTGATGATCGGACATGGTTTAGTTGACATGGATAACGTGATCACTTAGATGATTAGAGAAATGTCTATCTAAGTGGTTAACTGAACTTTAATTTATCTTGAACTTAGTACCTGATAGTATTTTGCATGTCTATATTGTTGTAGATAGATGACCCGTGCTGTTGTTCCGTTGAATTTGAATGCGTTCCTAGAGAAAGCTAAGTTGAAAGATGAAGGTAGTAACTACACTGACTAGGTCCATAACTTGAGGATTATCCTCATTGCTGCATAGAAGAATTACATCCTGGAAGCACCGCTAGGTGACAAACCCGCTACAGGAGCAATGCCAGATGTTGTGAACACCTGGCAGAGCAAAGATGATGACTACTCGATAGTTCAGTGTGCCATGCTTTACGGCTTAGAACCAGGACTTCAACGACGTTTTTAACGTCATGGAGCATATGAGATGTTCCAGGAGTTGAAGTTAATATTTTAAGCAAATGCCCGGATTAAGAGATATGAAGTCTCCAATAAGTTCTACAGCTGCAAAATGGAGGAGAATAGTTATGTCAGTGAACATATACTCAGAATGTTTGGGTACCACAACCACTTGACTCACCTGGGAGTTAATCTTCCTGATGATAGTGTCATTGACAGAGTTCGTCAATCACTGCCACCAAGCTACAAGAGCTTCGTGATGGACTATAATATGCAAGGGATGAATAAGACTATTCATGAGCTCTTCGTAATGCTAAAGGTTGCGGAGGTAGAAATCAAGAATGAGCATCAAGTGTTGATGGTCAACAAGACCACTAGTTTGAAGAAAAAGGGTAAAGGGAAGAAGGGGAACTTCAAGAAGAACAACAAGCCAGTTGCTGCTCAAGTGAAGAAACCCAAGTCTGGACCTAAGCCTGAAACTAAGTGCTTCTACTGCAAAGGGACTAGTCACTTGAAGCGGAACTACCCCAAGTATTTGGCGGAGAAGGATGGCAAAGTGAAAGGTATATTTGAGATACATGTTATTGATGTGTACCTTACTAATG
The DNA here is from genome assembly GCF_003073215.2 of Triticum urartu. Taxonomy (NCBI): domain Eukaryota; kingdom Viridiplantae; phylum Streptophyta; class Magnoliopsida; order Poales; family Poaceae; genus Triticum; species Triticum urartu. Next base: position 623,124,721 of record NC_053026.1, read on the forward strand.
CTCGCAGTAGCTCCTGGGTATTTGATACTGGCACTACAAGAAACAGATAATTTGCCGTCTGTGGAATACAGACGGCAAAGACCTAATTCCAGATGGCAAAGACTTTGCCGTCTGGAAGCAGACGGCAAAGTCAGACGGTAAAGACTTTGCCATCTGGAAGCAGACGGCAAAGTTAGACGGCAAAGATAAGTCGGCAAAGAATACTTTGCCGTCTGCTGTTTATCGAGATGATGGCAAAGAGTTTGCCGTCAGTCAATAGGGTTCACCGTGAGCGGACTAGCCAGACGGCAAAAATATGCCAACCCACGGAGCGGTCGCACTAACGGACGGCGTTAAGTACTTTGCCGTCAGCTAGCTATGTCTTTGCCGTCATCCTCATATACCCACATGGCAAAGAAAATATTTTTATTTTTAAAAAACGAAACAATGTAAAAGTCGTAGATGGCCGAAGGCGTAGGGAAAATCTTTCACAGCTATGACGAGCGAACAAATTTTTACGAGACAAAAGTACTCTCTTTACATACTATATATCCATCATCACAGTATAGTTACACAATATAATGTTCTTCATTTACAAAATGGACGAACTGGCCGTGGTGTGACGGACGAACGAACGAAACAGCACCAAAAAATTACTACAAAACAGACGAACTGGCCCTTGCCAGCGTCGAGATCCGAGAGCGGGCATCGAGCTCGAGGAGGCGAAGGGTGGTCTGGCGCCATGGATCCCCTGGATCGGGAGGAGGTGTGAGGTCACAGACAGGGAGGAGGAGGATCCCTTTGCGGCCTCCAGCTCAGGCAGCGACGAGGCGGAGTCGACCAGGCGGGAGGTTGTGCTGCATAGGAGCTCCGGCGAGCTCTTGGCAACAACGCCGCCGTGTCGAAGGGCGGTGGCTGTTGACGAGCAGGGGAGGAGGCACTGTGTCGCAGGCGGGGAGGAGGATCTCGCACCGGCGAGGCAGGGCCGGCTAGCTGCAGTTGACGAGCAAGCGAGGAGGAGGAGGCGCCGGGTCACGGGCGAGGAGGAGGAAGAGGATCCCGCGGCGGCCTCCAGGCGACGGCGAGGTCGGGTCGAGCAGCGGGGGTTGACGAGTAGGGGAGGTGGAGGAGGATCCCGCCCCAGCCACGGCTCAGGCGACGTGCGGGATTGAGTAGCGGGGGTTGACGAGCAGGGGAGCTGGAGGAGGATCCCGCGCCGGCCACGGCTCAGGCGACGTGCGGGATCGACCGGCGGCAGTTGGACGAGCAGGGGATAAGAGAGGGAGAGATGCGGTCGATCATGAGGGGTGGGGGTTGTGCGGCAGAAGGAGGGATCGAGGGAGAGATGTGGTCGGTCGTGGTGGGGCCTTGGGGATAAGAGAGAGATGGGATGGGTGGTTGGGGCGCGCGTGGTGACTGGTGAGAGACATAGGCGGGTGCGGGTGGCCCAGATCACGCCATGTCACCGATCCGTGGGATCAATCCGCGTGCTGTGTTTTCTCTTTGCCGTCTTCGATTTTTTTACTGACGGCAAATAGCAGACTTTGCTGTCTGTAAATGAAATTGCAGATGGCAAAGACTTTGCCGTTTGCAATTTTGTTTACAGACGGCAAAGAGAGCTCTTTGCTGTCTGTAAAAAAAATCCCAGACGGCAAAGAGTTTTTGCCGTCTGTGTTTTTTTAGAGACGGCAAAGTATGTATTTGCCGTCAGTTGTTCTTTGCCGTCAGCTGCTGTCGGCAAAATTTGTCTTTGCCGTCTGGCCCGATGAAATGCTGACGTCAAAGAACAGTACTGGCGGCAAATCTCCTATTTCCCATAGTGTGGTTATGTTGGTAATATCTGCAACTCGAAATAGGGGCTACGGATTAAGCGAAGATTGGCTAAGGACGAGGTGACGATGCGCGTGGGAAATGGTTCCAAAGTCGATGTGATCGCCATCGGCACGATACCTCTACATCTACTTTCGGGATTAGTTTTAGACCTAAATAATTGTTATTTGGTGCCAGCGTTGAGCATGAACATTATATCTGGATCTTGTTTGATGCGAGACGGTTATTCATTTAAATCAGAGAATAATGGTTGTTCTATTTATATGAGTAATATCTTTTATGGTCATGCACCCTTGATGAGTGGTCTATTTTTACTAAATCTTGGTAGTAATGATACACATGTTCATAGTATTGAAGCAAAAAGATGCAAAGTTGATAATGATAGTGCAACTTATTTGTGGCACTGCCGTTTGGGTCATATTGGTGTAAAGCGCATGAAGAAACTGTATTCTGATGGACTTCTGGAATCACTTGATTATGAATCACTTGGTACTTGCGAACCATGCCTCATGGGCAAGATGACTAAAACTCCATTCTCCGGAACAATGGAGCGAGCAACAGAGTTATTGGAAATCAAACATACTGATGTATGTGTTCCAATGAACATTGAGGCTCGCGGCGGATATTGTTATTTTCTTACCTTCACAGATGATTTGAGAAGATATGGGTATATCTACTTGATGAAACATAATCTAAAACATTTGAGTGAAGTGGAAAATCATCGTAATAACAAAATTAAGTTTCTACGATCTGATTGTGGAGGTGAATATTTGAGTTATGAGTTTGGTCTTCATTCGAAACAATGCGGAATAGTTTTGCAACTCACGCCACCTGGAACACCACAACGTAATGGTGTGTCTGAATGTCGTAACCGCAATTTATTAGATATGGTGCGATCTATGATGTCTCTCACTGATTTACCACTATCATTTTGGGGATATGCTTTAGAGATGGCTGCATTCACGTTAAATAGGGTACCATCAAAATCCGTTGAGATGACACCTTATGAACCGTGGTTTGGCAAGAAACCCAAGTTGTCGTTTCTTAAAGTTTGGAGCTGCGATGCTTATGTGAAAAAGCTTCAACCTGATAAGCTCGAACCCAAATCGGAGAAATGTGTCTTCATAGGATACCCAAAGGAGACTGTTGGGTACACCTTCTATCACAGATCCGAAGGCAAGATATTCGTTGCTAAGAATGGATCCTTTCTAGAGAAGGAGTTTCTCTCGAAAGAAGTGAGTGGTAGGAAAGTAGAACTTGATGAGGTAATTGTACCTTATCCCTGATTGGAAAGTAGTTCATCACTGAAATCAGTTCTAGTGATTCCTGCACCAGTAAGTGAGGAAGCTAATGATGATGATCATGAAGCTTCTGATCAAGTTACTACCGAACCTCGTAGGTCAACCAGAGTAAGATCCGCACCAAAGTGGTATGGTAATCCTGTTCTGGAGGTCATGTTACTTGACCATGACGAACCTACGAACTATGAGGAAGCGATGATGAGCCCAGATTCCGCAAAATGGCTTGAGGCCATGAAATCTGAGATGGGATCCATGTATGAGAACAAAGTGTGGACTTTGGTTGACTTGCCCAATGATCAGCAGGCAATATAGAATAAATGGATCTTCAAGAAGAAGACTAATGCCGACGTTAATGTTACTGTCTACAAAGCTCGACTTGTTGCAAAAGGTTTTCGAAAAGTTCAAGGAGTTGACTATGGTGAGACCTTCTCACCTGTAGCGATGCTTAAGTCCGTCCGAATCATGTTAGAAATTGCCGCATTTTATGATTATGAAATTTGGCAAATGGATGTCAAAACTGCATTCCTTAATGGATATATTAAAGAAGAGTTGTATATGATGCAACCAGAAGGTTTTGTCGATCCAAAAGATACTAACAAAGTGCGCAAGCTCCAGCGATCCATTTATGGATTGGTGCAAGCCTCTCGGAGTTGGAATATACACTTTGATAGTGTGATCAAAGCATATGGTTTTATACAAACTTTTGGAGAAGCCTGTATTTACAAGAAAGTGAGTGGGAGCTCTGTAGCATTTCTGATATTATATGTAGATGACATATTGTTAATTGGAAACGATACTGAATTTCTGAATAGCATAAAAGGATACTTGAATAAGAATTTTTCAATGAAAGACCTCGGTAAAGCTGCTTATATATTGGGCATCAAGATCTATAGAGATAGATCAAGACGCTTAATTGGACTTTCACAAAGCACATACCTTGATAATGTTTTGAAGAAGTTCAAAATGGATCAAGCAAAGAAAGGGTTTTTGCCTGTGTTACATGGTGTGAAGTTGAGTCAGACTCTAGGCCCGACCACTGCAGAAGATAGAGAGAAAATGAAAGTCATTCCCTATGCTTCCTCCATAGGTTCTATCATGTACGCAATTTTGTGTACCAGACCTGATGTGTACCTTGATATTAGTTTAGCAGGGAGGTACAAAAGTAATCCAGGAGTGGATCACTGGACAACGGTCAAGAACATCCTGAAATACCTGAAAAGGACTAAGGATATGTTTCTCGTTTATGGAGGTGACAAAGAGCTCGTCGTAAACGGTTACGTCGATGCAAGCTTTGACACTGATCCGGATGACTCTAAGTCACAAACCGGATACGTATTTTTATTAAATGGTGGAGCTGTCAGTTGTTGTAGTTCCAAGCAGAGCGTCGTGGTGGGATCTACGTGTGAAGTGGAGTACATAGCTGCTTCAGAAGCAGCCAATGAAGGAGTCTGGATGAAGGAGTTCATATCCGATCTAGGTGTAATACCTAGTGCATCGGGTCCAATGAAAATCTTTTGTGACAATACTGGTGCAATTGCCTTGGCAAAGGAATCCAGATTTCATAAGAGAAGCAAGCACATCAAGAGACACTTCAATTCCATCTGCAATCAAGTCAAGAAGGGAGACATAGAGATTTGCAAGATACATACGGATCTGAATGTTGCAGACCCATTGGCTAAGCCTCTCTCACGAGCAACACATGATCAGCACCAAGACTCCATGGGTGTTAGAATCATTACAATGTAATCTAGATTATTGACTCTAGTGCAAGTGGGAGACTGAAGGAAATATGCCCTAGAGGCAATAATAAAGTTGTTATTTATATTTCCTTATATCATGATAAATGTTTATTATTCACGCAGAATTGTATTAACCGGAAACTTAGTACATGTGTGAATACATAGACAAACAGAGTGTCACTAGTATGTCTCTACTTGACTAGCTCGTTGAATCAATGATGGTTATGTTTCCTGACCATAGACATGAGTTGTCATTTGATTAACAGGATCACATCATTAGAGAATGATGTGATTGACTTGACCCATCCGTTAGCTTAGCACGATGATCGTTTAGTTTGTTGCTATTGCTTTCTCCATAACTTATACATGTTCCTATAACTATGAGATCATGCAACTCCCTAATACCGGAGGAACACTTAGTGTGCTATCAAATGTCACAACGTAACTAGGTGACTATAAAGATGCTCTACAGGTGTCTCCGATGGTGTTTGTTGAGTTGGCATAGATCGATATTAGGATTTGTCACTCCGAGTATCGGAGAGGTATCTCTGGGCCCTCTTGGTAGTGCACATCACTACAAGCCTTGCAAGCAATGTGACTAAGAAGTTAGTTTCGGGATAATGCATTACGAAACGAGTAAAGAGACTTGCCGGTAACGAGATTGAACTAGGTATTGAGATACCGACGATCGAATCTCGGGCAAGTAACATACCGATTACAAAGGGAACAACGTATGTTGTTGTGCTGTTTGACCGATAAAGATCTTCGTAGAATATGTAGGAACCAATATGAGCATTCAGGTTCCGTTATTGGTTATTGACCGGAGATGAGTCTCGGTCATGTCTACATAGTTCTTGAAACCATAGGGTCCGCACGCTTAACGTTCGGTGATGATCGATATTATGAGTTTATGTGTTTTGATATACCGAAGGTAGTTCAGAGTCCCGGATAAGATCACGGACATGACGAGGAGTCTCTAAATGGTCGAGACATAAAAATAGATATATTGGAAGCCTATGTTTGGACATCGGAATGGTTCCGGATGAGTTCGGGCATTTTCCGGAGTATCGGGAGGTTACCGGAACCCCTCGGGGAGTATATGGGCCTTATTGGGCCTTAGTGGAATAGAGGAGAGGAAGGGAAAAGGTGGGAGGGGTGCCCCCTAGCCCAATCCTAATTGGGTGGGGGCCAGCCCCCCCATTCCTTTCCCCTCTCCTCCCCTTCCTTCTCTCCTACTCCTACTATTTGGAAGGGGGGAATCCTACTCCCGGTGGGAGTAGGACTCCCCTAGGGCATGTCATAGAGGGCCGGCCCTCCCCCGCCTCTACTCCTTTATATACGGGTGATGTCTACTACACAACCTTCTTCTTGTAGGCGTTGTTGGGCCTCCAGGTGCAGAGGTTTCTAGGACAGTAGAAAATTTCCCTCAAGTGGATGACCTAAGGTTTATCAATCCGTAGGAGGCGTAGGATGAAGATGGTCTCTCTCAAGCAACCCTACAACCAAATAACAAAGAGTCTCTTGTGTCCCCAACACACCCAATACAATGGTAAATTGTATAGGTGCACTAGTTCGGCGAAGAGATGGTGATACAAGTGGTATATGGATAGTAGATAAAGGTATTTGTAATCTGAAATTATAAAAACAACAAGGTAGAAAGTGATAAAAGTGAGCATAAATAGTATTGCAATGATAGGAAACAAGGCCTAGGGTTCATACTTTCACTAGTGTAAGTTCCCTCAACAATAATACCATAATTGGATCACATAACTATCCCTCAACATGCAACAAAGTGTCACTCCAAAGTCACTAATAGCGGAGAACGAACGAAGAGATTATGGTAGGGTACAAAAACCACCTCAAAGTTGTTCTTTCCAATCAATCCGTTGGGCTATTCCTATAAGTGTCAAAAACAGCCCTAGAGTTCGTACTAGAGTAACACCTTAAGACACAAATCAACCAAAACCCTAATGTCACCTAGATACTCCAATGTCACCTTAAGTATCCATGGGTATGATTATACGATATGCGTCACACAATCTCAGATTCATCTATTCAACCAACACATAGAACCTCAAAGAGTGCCCCAAATTTTCTACCGGAGAATCACGACGAGAATGTGTGCCAACCCCTATGCATAGGTTCATGGGAGGAACCCACAAGTTGATCACGAAAACATACATCAAGTGAATCACGTGATATCCCATTGTCACGACAAATATACATGACAAGACAAACATCAAATGTTCTCAAATCTTTAAAGACTCAATCCGATAAGATAACTTCAAAGGGGAAACTGAATCCATTACAAGAGAGTAGAGGGGGAGAAACATCATAAGATCCAACTATAATATCAAAGCTCGCGATACATCAAGATCGTGCCAAATCAAGAACACGAGAGAGAGAGAGAGAGATCAAACACATAGCTACTGGTACATACTTCAGCCTCGAGGGAGAACTACTCCCTCCTCATCATGGAGAGCACCGGGATGATGAAGATGGACACCGGAGAGGGATTGCCCCCTCCAGCAGGATGCCAAAACGGGTCTAGATTGGCTTTCGGTGGCTACGGAGGCTTCTGGCGGCGGATCTTCCGATCTATTGTGCTCCCCGATGTTTTTAGGGCATCTGAAGATATATAGGCGGAAGAAGTACGTCAGGGGGCCACGAGGGGCCCACGAGGGTGGAGGGCGTGCCAGGGGGTGGGCGCACCCCCCTACCTCATGGCCTCCTCGAAGCTTCCCTTACGCGCACTTCAAGTCTTCTGGGCTTCTTTCCTTCCAAAAATGAGTTCCGTGAAGTTTCAGGTCAATTGGACTCCGTTTGTTTTTCCTTTTCTTCGAAACCCTAAAACAAGGTAAAAACAGAAACTGGCACTGGGCTCTGGGTTAATAGGTTAGTCCCAAAAATTATATAAAAGTGTATAATAAAGCCCATAAATATCCAAAACAGAAGATCATATAGCATGGAGCAATCAAAAATTATAGATACATTGGAGACGTATCAGCATCCCCAAGCTTAATTTCAGTTTAATTCTTCTTAATTGTGGCATGAATATTCAGATCCAAAAGACTCAAGATAAAAGTTCATATTGACATAAAAATAATAATACTTCAAGCATACTAACTAAGGAATTATGTCTTCTCAAAATAACATGGCCAAAGAAAGTTCTTCCCTACAAAATCATATAGTTTAGTCGTGCTCCATTTTCGTCACACAAGAATGATCTCATCATGCACAACCCCGATGACAAGCCAAGCAATTGTTTCATACTTTAGTAATCTCAAACTCATAAACCTTCACGCAATATATGAGCGCGAGCCATGGACATAACACTATGGGTGGAATAGAATATGATGATGGGGGTTATCTGGAGAAGACAAAAAGGAGAAAGTCTCACATCAACGAGGCTAATCAATGAGCTATGGAGATGCCCATCGATTGCTGTTAATGCAAGGAGTATGGATTGCCATGCAACGGATGCACTAGAGCTATAAATGTACGAAAGCTCAACAAAAGAAACTAAGTGGGTGTGCATCCAACTTGCTTGCTCACGAAGACCTAGGGCACTTGAGGAGTCCCATTGTTAATATACAAGCCAAGTTCTATAATGAAAATTCCCACTAGTATATGAAAGTGACAAAACAAACGACTCTCTATCATGAAGATTATGGTGCTACTTTGAAGCACAAGTGTGGCAAAGGATAGTAGCATTGTCCCTTCTCTCTTTTTCTCTCATTTTTTGGGCCTTCTCTTTTTTATGGCCTTTCTCTTCTTTTTTTGGGCCTTCTCTTTTTTATGGCCTTTCTCTTTTTTTATTCCTCACTTGGGACAATGCTCTAGAAAATGATGATCATCACACTTCTATTTATTTACAACTCAATGATTACAACTCGAAACTAGAACAAAAGATGACTCTGTATGAATGCCTCCGGCGGTGTACCGGGATTGCGATGAATCAAGAGCGACATATATGAAAAATTATGAACGGTGGCTTTGCCACAAATATGATGTCAACTACATGACCATGCAAAGCAATATGACAATGATGATGCATGTCATAATAAACGAAACGGTGGAAAGTTGCCTGGCAATATATCTCGGAATGGCTATGGAAAAGCCATAATAGGTAGGTATGGTGGCTGTTTTGAGGAATATATAAGGAGGTTTATGTGTGAAAGAGTGTATCATATCACGGGGTTTGGATGCACCGGCGAAGTTTGCGCCAACTCTCAATGTGAGAAAGGGCAATGCACGATACCGAAGAGGCTAGCAAGGATGGAAGGGTGAGAGTGCTTATAATCAATGGACTCAACATTAGTCATAAAGAACTCACATACTTATTGCAAAAATCTACAAGTCATCAAAAACCTCGGCACTATGCGCATGCTCCTAGGGGGATAGATTGGTAAGAAAAGACCATCGCTCGTCCCCGACCGCCACTCATAAGGAGGACAATCAAATAACACCTCATGTTTCAAATTTGTTACACAACGTTTACCATACATGCATGCTACGGGACTTGCAAACTTCAACACAAGTATTTCTCAATTTCACAACTACTCAACTAGCACGACTTTGATATTATTACCTCCATATCTCAAAACAATCATCAAGCATCAAACTTCTCTTAGTATTCAATACTCTATATGAAAGTTTTTACTAATCTTGTATACCTAGCATATTAGGATTTTAAGCAAATTACCATGCTATTTAAGACTCTCAAAATAATCTAAGTGAAGCATGAGAGTTCATCTATTTCTTCAAAATAAAAATACCACCATGCTCTAAAAGATATAAGTGAAGCACTAGAGCAAACGACAAACTACTCCGAAAGATATAAGTGAAGATCAATGAGTAGTCGAATAATTATGCAACTATGTGAAGACTCTCTAACATTTAATAATTTTAGATCTTGGTATTCTATTCAAACAGCAAGCAAAGCAAAATAAAATGACATTCTAATAGTGGCAAACATCATGTGAAGAAGCAAAAACTTAGGATCAACCGAAACTAACCGATAATTGTTGAAGAAGAAAGGTGGGATGCCAACCGGGCATCCCCAAGCTTAGATGCTTGAGACCTCTTGAAATATTATCTTGGGATGCCTTGGTCATCCCCAAGCTTGAGCTTTTGTGTCTCCTTAATTCCTCTCATATCACGGTCTCCCTAAATCTCAAAAGCTTCATCCACACAAAACTCAACAAGCACTCGTGAGATAAGTTAGTATAAACCATTGCCAAAACTTTATCATACTCTACTGTAGAAAATCACTAAAATTATTACTCAACATTGCATAATAAATGCCTCTGCATATTCAATAGTCCTATCCTCAAATAGAATCATTAAAGAAGCAAACATATGCAAACAATGCAAACATAACAACAGTCTGCCTAAACAGGACAGTCTGTAAAGAATGCAGCAACATCCATACTTCCCTAACTCCAAAAATTATGAAAGAAAATTCCCACTGTAGTAAATTTATCAGATCTTAATATGCAAAAGGTTTCAACATTTTATCACATTCTGACTTTTCTAGGGAATTATTGCAACAGCGGTAAACTTTCTGTTTTCAAATAGCAACATGTGGACTTCTAAAATAGGCATAGTAAAGACTATCAATGCCAACTTTATTGAAATAAAATATGCAAAACATTTTTATAAATAACAGCAAGAAAATCCTAACAAAATAAATTGACGCTCCAAGCAAAACACATATCATGTGGCGAATAAAAATATAGCTCCAAGTAAAGTTACCGATGAACGAAGATGAAAGAGGGGATGCCTTCTGGGGCATCCCCAAGCTTAGGCTCTTGCCACTCCTTATTCCATATTCCATCTAATCCTTACCCAGAACTTGAAAACTTCACAACACAAAACTTAACAGACAACTCGTAAGCTCCGTTAGCGAAAGAAAACAAAACACCACTTCAAGGTACTGTAATGAACTCATTCTTTATTTATATTGGTGTTAAACCTACTGTATTATAAATTATCTATGGTTTATAAACTCTTTTACTAGCCATAGATTCATCAAAATAAGCAAACAACACACAAAAAACAGAATCTGTCAAAAACAGAACAGTCTGTAGTAATCTGTAACTAACGCAAACTTCTGGAACCCCAAAAATTCTAAAATAAATTTCTGGACGTGAGGAATTTATCTATTAATCATCTTCAAAAAGAATTAACTAAATATCACTCTCCAATAAAAAATGGCAGCAATTCTCGTGAGCGCTAAAGTTTCTGTTTTTGACAGCATGATCAACAAGACTTTGCCCCAGTCTTCCCAAAGGTTCTACTTGGCACAAACACTAATTAAAAGAATAAAACCACATCTAAGCATAGGATATATGAATTATTTATTACTAAAGAGGAACAAAAAGTAAAGAACAAGAATAGGATTGGGTTGCCTCCCAACAAGCGCTATCGTTTAACGCCCCTAGCTAGGCATGATGATTTCAATGATGCTCACATAAAAGATAAGAATTGTAACATAAAGAGAGCATCATGAAGAATATGACTAGCACATTTAAGTCTAACCCACTTCCTATGCATAGGGATTTTGTGAGCAAACAACTTGTGGGAACAATAATCAACTAGCATAGGAGGGTAAAACAAGCATAACTTTAAGATTTTAAGCACATAGAGAGGAAACTTGATATTATTGCAATTCCTACAAGCATATGTTCCTCCCTCATAATAATTTTCAGTAGCATCATGAATGAATTCAACAATATAACCAGCACCTAAAGCATTCTTTTCATGATCTACAAGCATAGAAATTTTATTACTCTCCACATAAGCAAAATTCTTCTCATTCGGAATAGTGGGAGTATCATAAGAAACTCGAATACTATAAATTGTTTCCACATTAAAAGAGCAATGTTCAGAAAAGGGGTAACCATAGTCATGACAAGTTTGATAATTATAATCCTCACTACTTTTTATAGCATATGTATCATCACAATAATTATCATAAGTAGGAGGCATGTTATTATCATTATAAATTTGCATATCAAGACTTGGGATACTAAAAATATCATCTTCATTAAGCGTAGCATCCCCAAGCTTGGGACAAACATTAATTGCAGCAAAAATATTCTCAAAAACATCATCTTCATCAAACATAGCATCCCGAAGCTTGGGCCTTTTCATATTATAAGCATAATCATTATCATCATTAATAGTATGGATAGCGACAATAGTATAGCTATTATCATATTGTTCCAAGCAAGTGCCAAAAAGATTTTCAAGAAGATAAGTAGTATCATTATCTTCCACAATTATATTTTCATGAGGCACAATAGTAATAGGAGCAGCATTTTTTGAGAGATATATCTTTTTACCTCTCTTCCTTTTTCTTTTTCTTCTCTTCTTCTTCACCACATCATGTGTGGGTTCAATCCTCTTTTTGGAGGTCCTTATTAATGAGATTGGTTGAATAGGAGGCTCCTCCTCGTTACCTGATTCATCATAAGAAATAATAGGAGGGTATTGGGAAGCCTCTTCCCTATCATTAGTATTCTCTTCATCTTCTATTTGTTTTCTTTTCTTTATGTAGTTGGCAATATAAGGATTTTTAATACAATTCACCGCACAATACATATAAATTTTCTCTAGATCAAAATCAAGAAATCTATCAAGATTAAACTTTGGAATACCCTCAGTTATACGTATCATTTCCTCATACCCCAAAAGAAGACTAAGCTCTTTATGATGCTCAAGGGTAATCAAATTATCGCAATTTTTGGATACGATTCGGTCATGAAACAATTTGCATTGGAGATTTAAATGACCATGTTCATTGCAAAGTTCACAAGGGGCGCGAAATTATTGAATCTTTCAGCACAATCATCAAGACTTTCTTGCAACAATTTAGTTTCTAAGTACGTATGCCTCTTGCAATATCTATCTTCCCTATTTGGTGTGTACTTACAAACCCAATGCACTCCACAAAAATTGACATGTTTATAGGAGACATTTTCATCATAACTAGTGCAATCATCATTAGTATCATGGATATTCAAAGAATTCGTACTAACAACATTGCAATCATGCTCATCATTCAAATATTTAGTGCCAAATATTTTATAGATTTATTCTTCTAGCACTTGAGCACAATTATCCTTTCCATCAAACTCCCGAAAGATATTAAAAAGGTGAAGCGTATGAGACAAACTCAATTCCATTTTTTTATAGTTTTCTTTTATAAACTAAACTAGTGATAAAACAAGAAACTAAAAGACTCGATTGCAAGTTATAAAGATATACCTTCAAGCACTCACCTCCCCGGCAATGGCGCCAAAAAAGAGCTTGATGTCTACTACACAACCTTCTTCTTGTAGACGTTGTTGGGCCTCCAAGTGCAGAGGTTTGTAGGACAGTAGCAAATTTCCCTCAAGTGGATGACCTGAGATTTATCAATCCGTAGGAGGTGTAGGATGAAGATGGTCTCTCTCAAGCAACCCTGCAACTAAATAACAAAGAGTCTCTTGTGTCCCCAACACACCCAATACAATGGTAAATTGTATAGGTGCACTAGTTCGGCGAAGAGATGGTGATACAAGTGGTATATGGATAGTTGATAAAGGTATTTGTAATCTGAAATTATAAAAACAGCAAGGTAGCAAGTGATAAAAGTGAGCATAAACGGTATTGCAATGATAGGAAACAAGGCCTAGGGTTCATACTTTCACTAGTGTAAGTTCCCTCAATAATAATAACATAATTGGATCACATAACTATCCCTCAACATGCAACAAAGAGTCACTCCAAAGTCACTAATAGCGGAGAACGAACGAAGAGATTATGGTAGGGTACGAAACCACCTCAAAGTTATTCTTTCCAATCAATCCGTTGGGCCATTCCTATAAGTGTCACAAACAGCCCTAGAGTTCGTACTAGAATAACACCTTAAGACACAAATCAACCAAAACCCTAATGTCACCTAGATACTCCAATGTCACCTCAAGTATCCGTGGGTATGATTATGCGATATGCGTCACACAACCGCAGATTCATCTATTCAACCAACACACAGAACCTCAAAGAGTGCCCCAAAGTTTCTACCGGAGAATCATGACGAGAACATGTGCGAACCCCTATGCATAGGTTCATGGGCGGAACCCACAAGTTGATCACCAAAACATACATCAAGTGAATCACGTGATATCCCATTGTCACCACAGATACACACGACAAGACATACATCAAGTGTTCTCAAATCTTTAAAGACTCAATCCGTTAAGATAACTTCAAAGGGGAAAGTCAATCCATTACAAGAGAGTAGAGGGGGAGGAGAAACATAAGATCCAACTATAATAGCAAAGCTCATGATACATCAAGATCGTGCCAAATCAAGAACACGAGAGAGAGAGATCAAACACATAGTTACTGGTACATACCCTCATTCCCGAGGGAGAACTACTCCCTCCTCGTCATGGAGAGCACTGGGATGATGAAGATATCCACCGGAGAGGGATTGCCCCCTCCGGCAGGATGCCGGAACGGGTCTAGATTGGTTTTCGGTGGCTACGGAGGCTTCTGGCGGCAGAACTCCCGATCTATTGTGCTCCCCGATGTTTTTTGGGTATATGGAGATATATAGGCGGAAGTAGTACGCCAGGGGGGGCACGAGGGGCCCACGAGAGTGGAGGGCGCGCCCAGGGGGGTGGGCGCGCCCCCTTACCTCGTGGCCTCCTCGAAGCTTCCCTTACGTGCACTTCAAGTCTTCTGGGCTTCTTTCCTTCCAAAAATGAGTTCCGTGAAGTTTCAGGTCAATTGGACTCCGTTTGATTTTCCTTTTCTTCGAAACCCTACAACAAGGTAAAAACAGAAACTGGCACTGGTATCTGGGTTAATAGGTTAGTCCCAAAAATGATATAAAAGTGTATAATAAAGCCCATAAACATCCAAAACAGAAGATAATATAGCATGGAGCAATCAAAAATTATAGATACGTTGGAGACGTATCAACGGGGGAGGGGCACCCCATAGACACACAAGTGATCATTGTCTTAGCCGTGTGTGGTGCCCCCTCCACCATAATCCACCTCGGTTATATCGTCGTAGTTCTTAGGCGAAGCCCTGCGCCGGTAGCATCATCATCACCGTCATCACGTCGTTGTGCTGACGAAGCTCTCCCTCGACACTCAGCTGGATCGAGAGTTCGTGGGACGTCACCGAGCTGAACGTGTGCAGATCGCGGAAGTGCCGTACTTCGATACTAGGATCGGTCGGATCATGAAGACATACGACTACATCAACCACGTTGTCATAACGCTTCCGCATACGGTCTACAAGGGTACGTAGACAACACTCTCCCCTCTCGTTGCTATGCATCACCTAGATAGATCTTGCGTGTGCGTAGGATTTTTTTGGAAATTACTGCGTTCCCCAACAATCCACTCGGTCTTGGACGGATCCCGTCGAGTGAACTCTTAAACCAGTGGGGGCACGCCAAGTGTACCCACTGGGTGTAGTCCCCGAGACCGCGGTTGACTGCGGGCAGTCGGTGGGGGTTTGAGAATCAATGTTGAAGTTGCTTTTCTCATTTTTTGGGTGACTGAGCTAACCAAGTCGAGTACCGAACCGAACCAGTGGGGGCATGCCAAGTGCACCCACTAGGTGCTGTCCCCGAGACTACTGTTGAATGTTTGATTCTGTAGTAGTCTTAGAACTCTTTTTGTTGTAATATCCTAAACTTGTACTTCATCATTCGGGAGCAAGTAATCTTCATTGCTGTCGAATTACATATCTTATTCGCTGACTTCAGATATCCTGTGAGCTCATATCCCAATTTGCTGATTTTGAGAGGAAGCAGATCCAACTCAATCTTGACCTGGACTTGGCCAAGCAGAACTTGCAGAAGGCTAAGGATGAAACAACTGGTATGGAAGGTAAGAGCTTGCCGACTGTGAGATTGGACTGTCTCCCATGTCATCTTTCCTTTCTTCTTTCTGAACCGAGTGTTGTTATTTTTTCTAAGAAAATGAGGCAGGCTCTGGCACAGAAGGACCTTGATCTTGCAGCAGCACAGAAAGAAGCGCAAGAGAAAACAACACTTGCCGACGAGAAGCTGGCTTCAGTCGGGAAGTTAGAAGAAGATAACGCCATGCTGAAGACTGCTCTTGAAGAAGCCAACAAGGAAGTGACACGTATGAAGAAGGACAAGGTAGCCCTGAACGACAAGATTGAAGATCTCTCTCGGAAGAGGGACGAGCTGGAGGTTTATCTGGGGGGACTTGCCAAGAAGTTGTTCCTTATGCTTGAAGGTATTTTCTTCTGCTCGACTGGTTTCTCTTGACAGTTGTTGATTCTTCACACAGCTCGTCAACTCATTATTTTGATATACTATGCAGAATTTTGCCAAAACTTCAAAGAAGAGACTGGGCGGATTGAAACGAGCTTGGACCCCATCAACTCTCCTATTAAGGATGGTGCTGCCATGAACGTACTCCGACTGGAATCTCGCCTTGCCAGCGTCATGGACTATCTGGCTCGACTGAAGGTGGCGGTTTCATGAGTCGACGTGGAGCTCTGGCCGAAGGAGAGATTCCAGAATGACCTCGAGTCTCTGATGATTCGACTCAACGAGATCCCCGGTCGAGTGCATGCATGGAAGAAGTCATCCGCCCAATGTAGTGCTGATGTGGCTCTGTCTCTGGTTCGCGTCCATTGCAAAGAGGCCAAGGAAGAGAAGCTAGCAGAGCTCATGGTCGCCAGCACCAAGCATCGCCAATTCCACTCCTTCATGGAGACCTTCATTGAAGTAGCCACTCTCATTGTAGACGTAATTGACCTGGACGAATTCATCGAGCCTGCCAGCCCTCCTCCCGCGGAGTGAACAAACTTTATGCCTTAGTTAAATTTGCCTCGGAATGTCAAGTGATTTTGTAACCATTAAAGCTCCTTCGGGCCTAATGCCCGAGCACTTTTATCTGCAGTTCTGAACCTCACGAGACTTATTCTGGACTTAGCTTTTCTTTGAATATGTCTGACTCCGAGTGAAACTTGATTCTTCACTCGGAACTGCCATTCAATTTGTGATGCAGCTCTGACGAAAGGGTTGTGGGCATGAGCATTAGGTGCCGCACACGACCTGCACCTCGTCATCTTTGTAGATCAGGATGGAGCGCACGTCGTACTTGTGATGCAGCTCTGTCGAGTGGGTCATGGACAAGAGCACTAGGTGCTATGCACGACCTGCACTTCGTCGTCCTTGCAGATCGGGATGGAGCGCACATTGTACTTGTGATGTAGCTCCGTCGAGTGGGTCATGGACAAGAGCACTAGGTGCTGTGCATGACCTGCACTTCGTCGTCCTTGCGGATTGGGATGGATCACACATTGTACTTGTGACGTAGCTTCGTCGAGTGGGTCATGGACAACAACACTAGGTGCTGTGCACGACCTGAACTTCGTCGTCCTTGCAGATCGGGATGGAGCACACATTGTACTTGTGACGCAGCTCCGTCGAGTGGGTCATGGACAAGAGCACTAGGTGCTGTGCGCGACCTGCACTTTGTCGTCCTTGCGGAACGGGATGGAGCGCACGTTGTACTTGTGACTCGGCCACCAGGAGTGGTTTTTAACTTAGGCGAGTTCGAGACTGCAGCTAAGCCTCCGAGTGAGAGAGTTTCTCTTCACTCGATAGGTTTTTTAAAACTTAGGCGAGTACGGGACTGCAGCTAAGCCCCCGAGTGGGAGGATTGCTCTCACTCGGTAGGATTTTAGAAACTTAGGCGAGTACGGGACTGCAGCTAAGCCCCCGAGTGGGAGGATTTCTCTCCACTCGGTAGGATTTTAGAAACTTAGGTGAGTACGGGACTGCAGCTAAGCCCCCGAGTGGGAGGATTGCTCTCCACTCGGTAGGATTTTAAAAACTTAGGCGGGTACGAGACTACAACTAAGCCCCTGAGTGGGAGGATTGCTCTCCACTCGGTAGGATTTTAAAAACTTAGGCGAGTATGGGACTGCAGCTAAGCCCTCGAGTGGGAGGATTGCTCTCCACTCGGTAGGATTATAAAAACTTAGGCGAGTACGAGACTGCAGCTAAGCCCCCGAGTGGGATGATTGCTCTCCACTCGGTAGGATTTTTAAAAGTTAGGCGAGTACGGGATTGCAGCTAAGCCCCTGAGTGGGAGGATTGCTCTCCACTCGATAGGATTTTAGAAACTTAGGCGAATTAGGTTCGCGACTAAGCCCCCGAGTGAGAGGATTTCTCATCACTCGGAGTAGTTTTGAAACTTAGGCGAATCAGGTTCGTGGCTAAGCCACCCACTGGGTTTTTTTGAACACATGCATATGCAACAATGATCATTTAAGAGACTCTAAAACCGTGTCTTTGATTATCAATCAAAAAGGTACTTCTTATTACATCTCGTCAGTCTGAACGTTCAAGTGTGAAAATGGCAGAGTAGCTCTGCATTCCAAGCGCGCGACTCGTCTTTCTTCTGTTCCACATTGTAGAGGTGATACGCTTTATTGTGGAGCACCTTGGTGATGATGAAGGGACCTTCCCAAGCAGGAGCAAGCTTGTGAGGCCGTTGCTGATCCACTCGGAGCACAAGGTCTCCTTCTTAAAATGCTCGACCTCTTATGTTTCTAGCATGGAATTGACAGCGGTCTTGCTGATAAATGGTCGACCGGATCAAGGCCATCTCTCTCTCTCTCTCTCTTCTAAAAGGTCAACAACATCTTACCGAGCCTGCTCTGCTTCAGTTTCTGAGAAAAATTCCACTCGAGGTGCGTTGTGAAGCAAATCACTCGGCAGCTTGGCTTCTGCCCCACAGACCATGAAATAGGAGTCTGACCAGTCGACCGATTTGATGTTGTTCTCAATCCCCAAAGGACTGATGGTAGCTCATCTATCCAAGCTCCCGTTGCATGCTTGAGGTCACGCATCAGCTAGGGTTTCAGACCTTGGAGGATCAAACCATTTGCTCTCCCTGCCCGCCCATTCGACTGCGGATGCGCGACGGACACATAGTCGACCCGAGTTCCTTGGGAGGTGCAGAATGCTCTGAACTCATCAGAATCAAAGTTGGAGCCGTTATCTATGATAATACTGTGAGGGATTCCATATCTGAACGTCAGTTCTCTGGTGAAACTGATAGCAGTTCTTGAGTCAAGATTCTTGATAGGCTTGGCTTTAATCCATTTGGTAAACTTGTCGACTGCTACAAGCAAATGTGTGAAACCACTTTTGTTGGTCCTCAGGGGTCCAACCATATCCAATCCACGAGTGGAATGGTCTTCAAGGCTGATGCAGGATTGTGGGTCATGTTGGAGTAGAACTAACAGCCTTCACACTTGTCAACTATTTCTTTTGCCATCTTGTTTGCTCGTGGCCAATAGAATCCCGCTCGGTATGCTTTGGCTACGATGGTCCGAGAGGGCATGGTGACCATAGGTCCCTGAGTGGATATCATTGAGGATCATTCGACCTTCTTCTGGCGTGATGTATCACTAAGCAACTCTAGTAACACTCTCCCTGTAAAGTCGACCACCTATCATGGTAAAGGTTTTGGATCGATGGACAATCTGACAGGCCTCATCTTCGTCCTCTGGAAGCTCCCTTCTGAGCAGATACACAATATACGGCACTATCCAGTCGGGAGTGATGACCAAAACCTCCATGATCAAGTTGACCACGGCTGGGATTTCAACTTCAGTCGGATCTGTGGAACTTTTCGGTTGTGGGGGCTCTTTTGTGAAAGGATCTTCTTGAACTGACGAGGTGTGAAGATGCTCCAAGAACACATTGCTGGGAATGGGCTCCCACTTGGAACCTATCTTCACCAAGTCATCGGCTGCTTGATTTTTGAGTCGGGGTATGTGGTGGAGCTCTAACCCTTCAAACCTATTTCCCGACTTCCTCACTGCATTGCAATAGCCAGTCATAGCTGGGCTCCTGATGTCCCACTCCTTCATCACTTGATTGACCACTAAATCTGAGTCGCCGTAAACCATTAGGCGACGGACACCGAGTGAAATGTCCATACGCAACCCGTACAGAGGTGCCTCATATTCAGCTTCACTATTGGAGGAATCAAAGTGAATCTGGAGAACATAACTAAGTTTATTGCCTCGTGGGGATACCAGGACTATGCCAGCACCAGAACCATTCAGCATCTTGGACCCATCAAAGAACATAGCCCAATGTTCTGAGTGAATCTGAGTCGGTTGTTGCTGCTCGCTCCACTCGGCGAGGAAATCTGCTATTGCTTGGGACTTGATTGCCTTATTTGCCTCAAACTTGATATCCAAAGGAAGGAGTTCAATCGCCCACTTCGCCACTCGACCAGTTGCGTCTCTGTTGTTCATAATTTCTGACAATGGAGCATCACTGACGACTGAAACCGAGTGATCCGAGAAGTAATGTGCAACTTTCTTTGTAGTCAAATAAATTCCATAAACGAGCTTCTGATAATGCGGATATATCTGCTTGGACGGAGTTAAGACTTCAGAAATATAATACACTAGGCATTGAACTTTGTAGGCTTTGCCTTCTTCCCGCTCGACCATGAGCACTGTACTGACAACTTGTCCAGTGGCTGCAATATAAAGCAGTAAAGGCTCTTTGCTGATTGGGGCAGCAAGCACCGGCTGGGTGGAAAGCAGGGCTTTGAGCCCTGCAAACGCTGAGTCAGCTTCATGAGTCCACTCGAACTTGTTAGATTTCTTCATCAGTCGGTAAAGAGGCAATGCCTTTTCATCGAGACGAGAAATGAATCGGCTGAATGTAGCCAAGCAACCAGTAAGCTTCTGAACATCATGCACATGCACATGGCGTTTCATTTGGAGGATGGCACCAAATTTTTTTGGGTTTGCATCGATCCCTTGTTCGGAAACTAGAAAACTGAGTAACTTTCCTATTGGGACTCCGAATGTGTACTTTGATAGATTATGCTTGATATCATATCTTCTTAGATTGGCAAAGGTTTCGGCAAGGTCAGTCAGTAGGTTGGAACCTTTACGTGACTTGACCATGATGTCATCCATGTATGCTTCCACATTCCGACTAATTTGAGTGAGCAGGCACTTCTGAATCGTGTGCATGAATGTGGCACAAGCATTCTTGAGACCAAAGGGCATGGTAACATACCAAAAGCACTCGAAAGGGGTGATGAGAGCTATTTTTATTTCGTCGGGGCCATACAGTCAGATCTGATGGTACCCAGAATAAGCCTCCAAGAAGGACAAACGCTCACATCCCGCAGTCGAGTTGACAATTTGATCGATGCAGGGTAGAGGGAAATGATCTTTCGGGCAGGCCCGATTGATATGCTTGAAGTCGATACACATGCGAAGTGAATCATATTCCTTGGGGACCATGACAACATTGGCGAGCCACTCGGAGTGGTATATCTCGCGGATGAAGTCAGCTGCCAGAAGCCAAGCCACCTCTTCACCAATTGCCTTCCTCTTCTCCACGGCGGACCGATGGAGATGCTCTTTGATAGGTTTTGCTTTCGGGTCGACTCACAAACGGTGCTCAGCCAGTCCCCTGGGTACACCTGGCATGTCAAAAGGCTTCCATGCAAAGATGTCCCAGTTCTCACAGAGGAACTGGATGAGCACTTCTTGCTATTTGCTGTCGAGTGTAGTTGAGATATGAGTCGGAGCAGCATTAGGATCGGTCGGGTGAATGTGAACTTGGTTTGTTTCACCATACGACCAAAATGCAGATTCTGAAGCAGGCTTCTTGGCACATAACGAATCACTCATATCTGTGTTTTTCTAGTATTCTTGCATTTCCACTGCTGCCATTTGTTCATCGGCAATCTTCGAGCCCTTCTTGAAACACTCCTCCGCTCTCTGCTGATTACCAGTGATCGTGATCACACCCTTGGGACCAGGCATCTTCAGCCTGAGGTATATGTAACATGGTCGAGCCATGAAGCGGGCATATGCAGGCCTGCTCAGAATAGCATGATAAGCATTGTGAAAATCCACAACTTCGAATGTCAAGTTTTCTTTGCGATAATTCTTCAAATCACCGAAAACCACGTCAAGAGTGATCTGGTCGAGTGAATCAACTTTCTACCCAGGGATGACACCGTGGAAGCGCATATTGCTTTCACTGAGCTTGGACATCGGGATGCCCATCTCTAGGAGAGTCTCAGCATACAAAATGTTCAAGCCACTCCCACCATCCATCAGAACTTTGGTCAACCGAGTGCCCCCAACGACTGGGTCGACCACCAATGCTTCCCGCCCTGGGGTAGCAATGCGTGCCGGATGGTCAGATTGGTCGAATGTAATGGGAGTCTTCGACCACTTCAAATATGTTGGCGTTGCCGGGGCAACCATGTTTACTTCTCTGTTGATGACCTTCAATCGACTTTTGCTCTCAACGTCAGCTAAAATCACCAAAGTGGCATTGATGTTGGGGAAACCACCATCCTCCTCTTTGTCTTCATCCTTACCAGATTCCTTCTCTTTCTCACTGGGCTGGTGTCGGTGTAAAAACTGGCAGATCTCGGGTAGGGGGTGCCGAACTGTGCGTCTGAGGATCGAAGGTAGCAGGAGACAGGGACACGGTGTTTACCCAGGTTCAGGTCCTCTTGATGGAGGTAATACCCTACTTCCTGCTTGATTATCTTGGATGAATATGGGGTTTACAAGAGTTGATCTACCTCGAGATCGTAATGGCTAAACCCTAGACGTCTAGCATGTATGATTATGATTGCCTCTATGGACGAAACCCTCCGGCTTATATAGACAGCGGGGGGACCTAGGGTTGTATAGAGTCGGTTTACAAAGGAAGGAATCTTCATATCCAAACGCCAAACTTGTCATCCACGCAAAGGAGAGTCCCATCCGGACATGGGAGGAAGTCTTCTGTCTTGTATCTTCACGTCCCATTAGTCCGGCCCCCGTCACATAGCTCGGACACCCGAGGACCCCTTAATCCAGGACTCACTCAGTAGCCCCCGAACCAGGCTTCAATGATGATGTGTCCAGCGCGTAGATTGTCTTCGGCATTGCAAGGAGGGTTCATCCTCCGAATACTTCAAAGCATCTGACCCGAATAATTATACTTGGCTTTTCATTTAATGTCATACCCTTCGGCTTCCGCGCCTCCGTTGCTTCTTCTTCCACGTGTCGAGCGAATACAAAAGGTCAGAGTATTCTTTGCACATAACACCCTGGCCATGTTAAAAAGGTGTCTATTTAAAGGGATTGGATCTCAGATCCCATTCCACACCATGCAGAAAATCCTTAGAGCTCGCTAGGAGAAACCATTCAAACATGGCTAGCGCTCCCAGTTCTTCCTCCCGCCCTCATGGCTCCGAAAAAGGCGATTGGGAGAGATGTTCACTATCCCATGACCAGCTGGTTAAGCTTTAAACGCAGGGATTGCTTCCCCCCGTGGATCTAGTCCCCGTTCGGGCAGGATTAACCTCCTTCATTGGCGAAGCCCTGGCGGAAAATTCCCCCAATCCAACCAGGGGGGAACGAGTGTGCTTCGTCTCCTTTTTATTAAGAGGCATCGGATTTCCAGTCCATCCTTTCCTCCAAGGTCCCCTGGAGTACTTCGGCCTCCAACTGCACAATCTTACGCTGGCCTCTATCCTGCACATTGCGGGTTTTATCGATCTTTGCGAGCTATTCCTCGGCTGCGAGGCCCATTTTGAGTGATGGAGGAAAGCTTTTCTGCCTCGTCCCTCGCACCCAAAAGGGATCTATATTCGAGGTTGGCGGCGCCGAGATATGGCGCATAGCCGGGACCGGATACCTGTCCGGCACACCGAAGAAGGCGTCCGAAGAGTGGCCCTTGGAGTGGTTTTATATTGAAGATGTTGCTCTCCCCGACCCTGTCCAAATGGGCCTTCCCGGATTTTCCAGCGCTCCATTGAGGAAACTCCACAGCTGGCGCCCTCGGAGCCTCGAGGAGGAAGATAGCGCGGAAGTTCAACAATTAATGGGAAAGATAAGGACACTCGCCTAGTTTGGATTATCAATAATTGAGGTAACGACAACTTCATAGCGCGAGGCGTTCAACCACTCCAATTCAGAGGGCTCCCTATGTGGCATTACAACGGGGAAGATGACGCCTCACGTTGTGGGACGAAAGGGCCTGGACACCCCTGCCGCCCTGGCCATGATATTGACCGATCTATACAAAGGAGAGAAAGAGGAATTTACTCGTCTTAAGTGCTGAGAGGGATTATCCATGTACAATCCCCCTAAGTGGGTAAGTTTTAATCCCACCACCTTACCCAATCCTCTCCTTGAGTCATGTTTAATTGACATTAACCCATCCATTTTTAATAGGAATGACGACAGGTTATCGCGGGGATCCATAGCCCCGCTCCACAGCTGGAGAACCATAACCGGGACCTTGATCCCGGATTCGAAGAGGATCCGGACATATTTGTAGAGCTCAAGGAGGGAGGCTTCTACCAGGCGAGCTATGATGGCACAGAAGGAGGGAGGCTTCTACCAGGACGTAGGGTTTTACGTCCATCAAGAGGGCCCGAACCTGGGTAAAATATCGTGTCCCCTGCCTCCTGTTACCATACGGCCTAGACGCATAGTTCGGGACCCCCTACCCGAGATCCGCCGGTTTTGACACCGACATTGGTGCTTTCATTGAGAGTTCCGCTGTGCCATCGCCACCAGGAAGGATGTCTCATCCCGTCTTTAAAGACGGCACTGTTGCTGAGGGAGCTTTGGCTATCGGCCAAACTCTCCGGCTAGGTGGTTTTCTTATGGCCGCCTGTTCGGCCGCTGCGCCGATGATGACTTCTCGGGTCATCGAAAGCAATCTTCACGTCAACTTGGAACTCACCGAGCAGTTAGATCCAATGGAGCTCTCTTCCCTGAACGGGCTCTTGGATCGCATCGCCGCCCAGGGAGTCGCTACAGACTACGATCAGATTGGGCCTAAACCCGATCTGAGAGAGATCAACTCTCCCCAGGTCACCCATCAGGTTGCAGTGGTGGAGGAACAATGCGGCAACCCTTCATCTATCTTAAGGACTAGCTATGTCCGGATTCCCGATCCCTCCAAGTCGGATACCTGCGGAGGGGAGGACGTCACTCAAGGCCTGAACCTAGAATCAGGCAGCGGGCTAGATTTATCGGAAAACATCCAAGAATCCAAACTTCCGAGTTCGGAAACTCCTTGGCCCCTGAGTCTCAGATTAGGTGAGGATTCGGATTCAATTCCACCCACCCACCCAAACATACGCGATCTATCCCAAATTAGGCAAGAGCCCGAAGAAACAGTACACCATTACCAGGCCAGATTCCTCCTGGTCATGAACAGGATAAAGGACTACCGCGAGGAAGACGCAATTTCATTCTCCTGCAATAATTGCACGGACAAGGGAATCCTCAACGCCATAAGTCACCACGAAATTACACGCTTTGCCGACTTGGTGTCCATAGTACGAAAGTACTGTGCGATGGAAAGCGCCTGGAAAACCGAAATAAAATTTTGGGATAATCCGGCCCTGAATACAAACCCAGTCCAAAATAAAAGGGTGCATTATCACAATACACCTGGGTTAACTACCAAAAAGCAAAAGCCCTCTACGGGGCAAGGAACTGTACTGGAGGGATGGCTCAACGGACCCTGCAAAATTCATAGTACAGCGGATGCAATACCAACGCACAGCCTTAGAGCATGTTGGATACTCCGGCAGGTGGCCAAAAGTGGTGAGGATCTACTGCTCCCAAATACCACAGAGCACCATCCCATGGACAACAATACAGTGTTAGTGGTCTTTGAGACCTTCGCGTCAAATAATAGACGCAAGCGAACACTCCGCAGCATGGCCGAAATCTGCCACATAGCAGAAATAAATCCTTGGAGTGACATGGCTATTACCTTCAATGCCAGTGACGAACCCAAATTCCGAACAGCCCGAGCACCAGCCACACTGGTCCTCAGTACAATTGTGGACGGCTTTCGACTCACCAAGGTACTCATGGACGGCGGCAGCGGATTAAACCTCATCTATGAGGAAACTCTTCAAAAGATGGAAATAGACTGGAGCCGCATTGAGCAAAGTAGCACAACCTTTAGAGGAATCATCCCCAGTCGGGAAGCACGCTGTGCAGGGAAAATCACACTAGATGTGGTATTCGGCACGCCGGATAATTACAGGTCCGAAGAAATTACATTCCAAGTGGCCCCGTTCTGCATTGGATACCACGCTCTATTAGGGCGGGAGGCGTTTACAATCTTCCAAGCCATACCCCATTACGGGTACATGAAGCTCAAAATGCCCAGACCCAACGGAACCATCACTCTTGCTAGTGATCCGGACATAGCACTCCGCGCCGAAAATAAGACAGCTGCATTGGCCCTTGAGGCACTATCCGAAGCCCTAGCGGCCGAGGAACTAACTGCGCTGTGCTCCACGGTGAACAGGGACGACGTGATACTCGATAAAAGATCCAAGTCCACCTCCTTTAAACCGGCGGACGAAATAGTCAAATTCCAAGTCCATCCAACGGACCCTACAAAAACAACTTCCATCGGGGCACAATTAAACCCTGATGTCGATGCCGCACTGCGAGAGTTCCTACGCGAGAACTGGGACATTTTTTCCTGGCACCCTTTAGACATGCCAGGAATCCCACGCATGCTGGCTGAGTACAGCCTAAATATCCTAAAAGGATTCAAGCTAGTCAAGAAGGCTCTTCGACGTTTCTCTGAACCTAAGAGACAAGCCATGGGAGAGGAACTAGCCAAGCTATTGGAGGCCGGATTCATCAGAGACATAAAACATCTGGACTGGCTAGCAAACCTGGTGATGGTACCAAAGAAGGAGAAATCCTGGCGCTTGTGCGTCGATTTTAAGGACCTTAACAAGGCCTGCCCAAAGGATCCCTTCCACCTCCCCCGCATCGATCAAATCATCGATGCTACCGCAGGACACGATTCATTGTGTTTCCTCGACGCATACTCCGGCTACCATCAAATTAAAATGGCAGAGCCAGACCAAGCCGCAACGGCATTCATCACACCATACAGCCCATTCTGCTTCAACACAATGCCCTTCGGGCTCAAAAACGCCGGCGCAACATATCAGCGCATGATTCAGACTTGTCTAGCAAACCAGATCGGCAAAACAGTGGATGCATACGTAGATGACGTGGTCATTAAAACTAAGCATGTCGAAACTCTAGTAGACGACTTGAGGCTCACATTTGACAACCTCCGAACATATGACATCAAGCTCAATCCGGAAAAGTGCGTTTTCGGCATACCAGCCGGAAAGCTCCTGGGATTCATTGTCTCCAGTAGAGGTATTGAAGCTAATCCGGCCAAAATCCGAGCGTTGTCACAGTTGGCTACCCCAAGAGACCTCAAACAAATACAAAAATTGACTAGATGCGTGGCGGCTCTAAGTCGCTTTATCTCCCGCTTGGGAGAAAAGGCATTACCCCTTTATCGCCTCCTCCGGTGCACCGAACACTTCGAGTGGACGGATGCCGCCACGGCCGGACTCAATGAAATAAAAGCCATATTGGCAACAAACCCAGTCCTGGCCACACCAAACATTGGCGAATCAATGTACTATACATTGCGGCAACTCATCAAGTAGTAAGCGCAGTGCTCGTCGTCGAGCGAGAAGTGGACGGACACAAATTACCCCTTCAAAAGCCGGTTTACTATGTGTCCACTGTCCTTACTCCATGCAAATCACGGTACCCGCATTATCAAAAGATAGCGTATGCGGTATTTATGGCATCCCGGAAGCTGCGACACTACTTTCAAGAGTGTTCGATAACGGTAGCCTCGGAAGTACCACTTAACGATATTATAAACAACTGTGACGCGACGGGCCGGATTGCCAAATGGGCCATTGAGCTCCTCCCGTTTGACATAACTTATAAGCCACGGCGAGCTATTAAGTCGCATGTTTTGGCTGACTTCGTCGCTGAGTGGATGGAAGCCGAACTCCCCAAAGAGTACGACACATATTCAAATTGGATCATGCACTTCGACGGCTCCAAAATGTTGGCTAGTCTAGGGGCTGGCGTCGTTTTGACGTCCCCAACAAGAGATATCGTTCAGTACGTACTACAGATAATGTATACGGACTCCAACAACGCAGCCGAATATGAGGCCCTTCTGCATGGTCTCCGGATGGCAGTATCCATGGGCATTCAACGCCTAGAGGTGCGCGGG
Organism: Triticum urartu; assembly: GCF_003073215.2. Taxonomy (NCBI): domain Eukaryota; kingdom Viridiplantae; phylum Streptophyta; class Magnoliopsida; order Poales; family Poaceae; genus Triticum; species Triticum urartu. Next base: position 623,152,731 of record NC_053026.1, read on the forward strand.
GATTCGAACCTCGCGATATCACAAATAAATGGGGACTTTGATGCCAAGGATCCGAAAATGGCAGCTTATCGCAATGCCGTCTTAAAAATGTCAGCTCGGTTCGAGGGGCTCGAATTTCACCATGTGGCTCGGGAAAACAATCAGGCGACGGATATCCTCGCCCGCATTGGCGCAAAACGCGACACGGTCCCTCCCAACATATTTCTGGAAAGGCTCTTCAAGCCATCCGTAGCATGGGAAGGGGACACCGGTAACAACAGTCCGGACCTGGCCAAAATACCCGATACCAAACTCTCTGACACAATCGGAGGCTCCGCCACCGAAATAACACATTCAGCCCATGAAATAATGGCCATTGTTACCCCGTGGACAGAACCATTCCTGGCCTACCTAACTTGACAGGAACTTCCGGAGGACCAAAATGAGGCACGCTGCATAGTGCGGCGATCCAAGGCCTACAGGGTCCATGAGGGAGAATTGTACAAAAAAAGCCGGAGTCCTTCAAAGGTGCATCTTCGAAGAGGAAGGGCGGAACCTTTTGGCAGAAATTCATGCCGGACTCGACGGTCATCACGCCGCAGCCCGAGCTCTTGTAAGCAAGGCCTTCCATACAGGATTCTATTGGCCAACGGCCCGGGCAGATGCACAGGACTTGGTCCAATGTTGCGCCGGTTGCCAGCTCTTTGCAAATCAAAGCCACATGCCATCCACCGCCCTCCAAACAATCCCCATTACATGGCCCTTCGCGGTCTAGGGGCTTGACATGGTTGGACCCCTTAAAGGGGGAACCCACAAGACAAAATACTTATTGGTCATGGTGGATAAATTCACCAAATGGATAGAGGCTAAACCGGTTAAAACAGCCGAATCCGGACCGGTGATAGATTTCATATCCGGGGTTGCACACCGTTACGGCGTCCCCCACAGCTTCATCACTGATAACGGCACAAACTTCACGGCCGACGAGGTAAAACTCCGGTGTAGCAAAATGGGCATCAAGCTCGATTATGCTTCAGTCTATCACCCACAAACCAACGGTCAAGTCGAACGAGCAAATGGTCTTATAATGAGCGGCATTAGACCCAGATTAGTGCGCTCCTTAACGGAGTCTGACACGCACTGGGTAGAGGAGCTCGACTCCGTACTCTGGAGGCTACGGACCACGCCGAATCGTAGTACCGGATATACACCGTTTTTTATGGTGTACGGCGCAGAGGCAGTCCTGCCCTGTGACATAATTCATGACTCACCTCGAGTGCGCATGTAGGAAGAAAGAGAAGCCGAGCTCGATCGACAGGACAGTTTGGACACCTTGGAGGAAGAGCGCGACGTAGCCAAAGCCCGTTCCGCATTTTACCAGCAACAGGCTCGCAGATACCAAAGAAGAGAAGTACGGGCCAAAACTTATAACGTTGGCGAACTAGTTCTACGACTGCCGGATAAGAAAAAGAACAAGCTCGAGCCCAAATGGGAAGGTCCCTTCATTATCGACCAAGTTCTGACCGGTGGAGCGTACCAACTGCGGGATGCATCGACTAGTCGACTCGAGCTGAACCCATGGAACGCAGCCAGGCTTCGAAGATTCTACGCCTAGCACCAGACTCTATGTTAGTCCCCTCCCTTTGTTCATTTTCTGCATATGCATCATCTGTCTTGTTTCCCTTTCTTTCTTTTATTTCTCTAGGCCTTCAAGGGTCACCTTGTGCCTGACTCATACATTACAGATGCGCTAGCCGCACTCTTCATACCTGGGGGCTTTTTTCACAGAAGCTTAAATTATTTACCTGGGCCTCACGCCCAACACAAGTGTTATACTTCCGCATGTACCTTTTTTCACCATTATATGCATCGATATGACTTAAGTTTTAGCCAAGCTGGGTTGCATGGCTCTTGTATTTATGCCCTACGTTCCCGTTAATTCGGCTAGGGCATAAGGGGAGCACCTCTACGATTGTTACCGCCGGGTCAGCCGGACGTGTACCTCAGACTGGGTGAAGCCGAAAGCTAGCGTTCTTAAGGGAATATTCGGTCGGTGAACAAAAGATGACTTTTATTTATTATCCATATCTGCCCCCAAATGCTTTTTCTGCGCTTCTTGTCGCAGTCCGGACATGCACTTTAGGGAATGCTTACCCAGGGAAAGGAACCCTTAACGGAACTATTCTCCCTGGAAGATGTTTCTTACTACCCATGTAATATAACATAACTAGTTGGGCACTTGTCTGATAAAGCACTAATGACCCCTACGCCTGGTATCCACGCATGCCCCGGTTCTTACATAACTGAGAGGGTGTTCGGATACACTCCGGACCGTCGGGTCCCGAGGTCGAAGCGAAAAGGTCCGCCACAACAAACGATCTACAATTCGGCTAGAAGGCATTATACATGTCACTTTAAAATTACATAGTCAATTTGACTGGCTGAATTCCTCTTCAATACCATCCAAAAGGCTATCTAGTCTCCTGTTGGGAATACTTTGCGGCCAATTCTACTTGACCGTACACTAAGCTCACAGGGATCTCCTTCCCATCGGGCCCCATAGGTCCGATTTCGGCCATGTGGTTCGGGTCAGCCTTTGTGTACCGTGTCTTCACCATTGCCCAGGCTTCCCTGGCGCCCTGACGGCAGGCCGATATCTTCCATAATCGGAAGCGCCGTCGCGCTCCCTTTAGCTTTTCTGCAAGCTCTCCAAGGCCTTCGGGTATGGAGACGGATGGCCACAAGGCCTGGGCGACGCCTTGCATCACCTACCGAACTCGTTCGTGCAGCTGTGAGAGCTCGGGAACAAGGTCACCCGTTGAACCGGGCATTTCCTCAGCAGGATGACCTGTTAGCATACCTACAGACATAACTCTGTCAGCCAGCTTCATCGCTGAACTGTTTTTTAAAGTTCGTTCAAGCACTTACTAAATATGCCGCGTCGAAGCCACCGATTTTCCTTAACAAAGTCCGACAGTTGGGCACGAACATCTTGTAGTTCCACGCCCAGGTTGGTGTTGGCATCTTGGAGATCATTTTTTTCCTGCCTCACCCTCGTAAGCACGTTCTCACCGGCCTTCAGCTGGCGTTGGAACTGTTGCTTATCCGGATTTACTCCAGTGTCATCTGCAATTTTATCGTCAGATTTGCATACACGCCGCATCCTATATGATACTTATCATTTGAAGGATATGTTACCAAAGGGTGTCTCTTTGGGCTCCCCTGCTGCGGCCAGTGCGGCCTGAAGTTGGGCTTGGCAGTCTTCCAGCTCCTGGGACAGTTGAGTATTCTTTTCTGTAAGAACCTGCATAACAAATGCTCCTTAAATCAGTTATCCTAACTGTTTCAAGTCTTAAGGGCTACTGATATATATAATCACCAAATTTTCTCACCCGTATGTCTTTTACATACTGCTCCGTGGCTCTGGCTAGACCATTTTGAGCGGCACGGAGGTGCGCGTCTCCCGAGTTGAAGGCATCCAATGCCTCTTGGGAGAAACGAGCGTCACGAAGAACAGTCCGGCGACGCCTGTGGTTCATGGAACTTTCCACCTCGGAATGGGTGGCGAACAGTTTATCCGCATCCTCTGTCGGAGGAGCACCCGACGCACGCCTTGTATTCGTTCCCGCCTCCGAATCCGGCCTTGGAGCCTGGCTTGTGGAGGCGCGATTGGTAGCCTCTCCGGGTATAGTCCGGCGAGCGCTCTTATTCCTGTAAAGAAGGCATGGGTGTTAATATGCCTCCGAGAATAATGTCTTGCAATAAAGATGGCGGGCCGTACCACTGTGCCGGTGTCTGAATCCGGACTACGGGTCTTTTCAGCCTGCCTGGCCTCGCGGCCCCTTGTTGGCCAGTTGCCGCAGGCCCGGCCTTCTGCCTCGAGGACCTCCCCTGCAAAACACGGCTGTTATACGGCGATCAAAAACACACAAGGACGGATCCCTTTTTGAAGTGCTGGGACTTCGGTCTCAGTCACCTGTGAGGTTGGAACTAGCCCAGGGTAATCGGCCGTAATGGCCACCAAGGCATTATCATTGCTCGATTGGTAAAACACCCCATCGATCAGCTCCACAGATATGTCCGGATCCTCTTGGGAGGCCGGGTCGAGGGACCGTCCAGGGTCCTCTGGTTGTGGAGGGGGGTTGTTTATCTCCCTTATAGCCTGGCACAGTTCCTGCGTAGAAATCGATAGACTGAGTACTTAAGTGCGGAAATATGAAACGGATGGGCGAGAAAAAGTCTTCGCTTACCCAGCTCGGAGGATTGTACATAGAAAATCCGCCCTGCGGGTTGACACGAAGGAATTCCTCCTCTTCTCCCTTGTACAAAGTGGATAAGATCTTTATTAGATCAGCAACCGATCCCAGCCCTTTACGGTCGTAGCGGGTGGCGTCATCCTCCCCGTTGAAATCCCACATGGGGTGGCCTCTATACTGAAGCGGCTGCACCCCCCGCATGATACATATGGCCATGACCTCGATCATGGTCAATCCGGATCAAGCTAAAAAACTTATCCGGCTCATCAGGTAAAGAACGTCCCTGTCGTCTTCCTCCAGGGAGCTCCGTGGATGCCAGCTCCGGCGCTTCTTCAAAGGGGCGTTGTCGAACTCAGGAAGGCCGATCCGAATAGGATTCGGGAGGGGGACATCTTCTATATAAAACCATTCTGAAGGCCAGTCTTCGGACGTCTTCTTTGGGGTTCCGGACAGGTATCCAGTCCCGGCAATACGCCACACTTTGGCTCCGCCCACTTGATATATTGACCCCTTCTGAGAACGGGGCACAAGGCAGAACAGCTTCTTCCATAGAGCGAAATGAGCCTCACAGCCCAAGAACAACTCGCAAAGGGCTACGAATCCCGCGATATGCAACATGGAGGCAGGCAGGTTGTGCAACTGGAGGCCGTAGAACTCTAGGAGCCCCCGGAGAAACGGATGAATTGGGAATCCGAGCCCTCTTACCAAATAAGGGACAAGGCATACCCGCTCTCCCTTGGAGGGATTGGGAAGGCTCTCCGCTTGCTCTCCGCCATTATAGGTGTCGAGCCCGCTCGAACCGGGACCATGTACGCTGGGGGAAGAAATCCCTTGGTCTGAAGCATCACTAATTTGCTGTGCGGGACGGAACATCTCTCCCAATCTCCAAGTTTGGAGCTAGGGCAGCGAGAGGAGGAGCTGCGTCGACCGGCCATGATGGAATGGATCTCTGTCAGGTGCGCTCCGATGAAGGCTCACCAAGGGAGGATGGTGTGATTTGGATTTGAATCCTCGTCTTTTTAATAGGCAGCTCATTCACACAACTAGGGGGGTAAATGTGAAAACACCCTGGCTCTTCACATTCGCTCGACACGTGGAAAGTGGCCATTATTGGGCGTGGAAGCCAAGGAGTGCAACATTCACAAGAGACCGGACACTATTTCGATAGGTACACAGAATTTGGAGAGGAACCCGCCTTGCAATGCCGAAGACAATACTGCGTGCCGGACTCATCGTCATTGAAGCCTGGTTCGGGGGCTACTGAGGGAGTCCTGGATTAGGGGGTCTCCGGACTGCCGGACCATGTCCATTGGCCGGACTGTTAGACTATGCTGATACAAGATTGAATATTTCGTCTCGTGTCCGGATGGGACTCTACTTGGCCTAGAAGGCAAGCTAGGCAATATGAATATGGATATCTCCTCCTTCGTAACCGACCTTGTGTAACCCTAACCCTCTCCGGTGTCTATATAAACCGAAGGGTTTTAGTCCGTAGGACAACAATCACAACATACAATCATACCATAGGCTAGCTTCTAGGGTTTAGCCTCTCTGATCTCGTGGTAGATCTACTCTTGTACTACCCATATCATCAATATAAATCAAGCAGGACGTAGGGTTTTACCTCCATCAAGAGGGCCCGAACCTGGGTAAAACATCATGTCCCCTGCCTCCTGTTACCATCCGGCCTAGACGCACAGTTCGGGACCCCCTACCCGAGATCCGCCGGTTTTGACACCGATAGTCGAGAAGCTAGAAGTGATCAAGAGGTGATCCTGAAACTACTTACGTTCAAGCATAACACAAGACCGTGTTCACTTCCCGGACTCCGCCGAGAAGAGACCATCACGGTTACACACGCGGTTGATGCATTTAAATTCAGTTAAGTGTCAAGGTATCTACAACCGGATATTAACAAATTCCCATCTGCCACATAACCGCGGGCACGACTTTCGAAAGTTCAAACCCTACAGGGGTGTCCCAACTTAGCCCATCACAAGCTCTCGCGGTCAACGAAGGATATTCCTTCTCCCGGGAAGACCCGATCAGTCTCGGAATCCTGGTTACAAGACATTTCAACAATGGTAAAACAAGACCAGCAAAGCCGCCCGATGTGCCGACAATCCCGGTAGGAGCTGCACATATCTAGTTCTCAGGGCAACACCGGATGAGCAATCCGTACAACTAAAACCAGCCCTCAAGTTTCCCCGAGATGGTGCTGCAAGGGGCTCTAGTTCGGACCAACACTTAGAGAAGCACTAGCCCCGGGGGGGGGGTTAAAATAAAGATGACCCTCGGTTCTACAGAACCCAAGGGAAGGTGATAGGTTGTTAGGCAAATGTAAAACCAAGGTTGGGCCTTGCTGGGGGAGTTTTATTCAAAGCGAACTGTCAAGGGGTTCCCATAACACCCAACCGCGTAAGGAACGCAAAATCAAGGAACATAACACCGGTATGACGGAAACTAGGGCAGCAAGAGTCGAACAAAACACCAGGCATAAGGCCAAGCCTTCCACCCTTTAACAAGTGTATAGATGCATTAATTAAATAAGAGATATTGTGATATCCCAATATATCCATGTTCCAACATGGAACAAAAATTCAACTTCACCTGCAACTACCAACGCTATAAGAGGGGCTGAGCAAAGCGGTAACATAGCCAAACAATGTTTTTCTACGAAGGTGGGTTAGAGGCTTGACATGGCAATATGGGAGGCATGATATAACAAGTGGTAGGTAGCGCGACATAGAGGTAGAACGGACAACTAGCAAGCAAAGATAGAAGTGATTTCGAGGCTATGGTCATCTTGCCTGCAAAGTTATCAGAGTTTTCGAAAGCTTGATCCTCGATAGCATACTCAACAGGTTCCTTGTTCACATACTCGTCTCCCGGCTCTACCCAAGGCAAGAACACAAGCAATGGAACAACAATCAATCACGGTGCAATGCACAAGCAACATGATGCAATACATGGCATGATATGCAATGCATATGCGTGCTTCGGAAAAGAAAGAATGATCAAGGCACCAACTTGGAAAACCAAGCGTGCCGCTGGAAAGATGAGATGATTTCAGTTGAAATCGATATAAAGATCACCGGAAACGTATGCACGGTTTGCAAATGGCAAGCAAAACAAGAATGGCACAATTTTGTGATTAATAGCACGATGCCATCTAGAATGCAACAAGAAACTAAGCTATTGCACTCCAACATAGCAACAAAGAAAATGGAAGTGATGTACAAGAGATGCTTGACAAAACATGAACACTGAGATACGGCTAAATCACACTAGAACAAGTTCAAAGAAGCACGGCAAAAGTGGAAAAGATATCAGCATCACAGACTTCGTGAAAATCCTAAATGGCATAAACAGCATCAGGAAGCAATGTTTAGAGCAAGAAAACGACATGCTACAAGAACATATCATAGCAAACAAAGGCATGACATTATACTACTAAATGCATAGAACAAAAGACCCTTAATGAACATGAGCCAAAAAGGCACAGAAGATATGATGGCACCCATGTAAACATAGCAAGTTTTATTAACAGTTTCAGACTGCAGAAAAACAGAGCATGTCAAAATAGATTTATGATAGCAACTTTGCGAGCTCAAGCCACTCACCACAAAGCATTGCATGACAATATAAGCATACCAATAGGAAGATGACATGTTCATGAAGCTAAACATGGCAAGAGAAAGTTAATAGGATGCAAGGATCACTAGCAACAACCATGGCAAAATTGATTAACATGTTAACATTCTGCAAGGAACATTTTGTAGCAAAAGTAGAGCAAGAACAAGACCTTCTAGAAAACTCCATAATTGCAAACAGGGGTATGGATGGATAGAGCATAACCACATGTTCAAAATATCCTCAATGAAGTATCCCAAAATAACCATGGATCTCACTGTAGCATCAAGTTTACATGGCATAAAAATAACAGCAGGAAAAGACAGCAAAATCCTAAGTCCCTGAAAACAGCAACATCACGAAGCCTAGTTTGCATGCTTGTGCTAGTCATCACATAGATCAAAAAAATACAATACAAGTACCCCTGTAAAGATGGCATGATGTAGTTCAAAACTCATGTAGACCTCAAGCTCATACGGTGCACACATCAAATGCAACAAAAAAGACAAATCAACATGATCTGATAAGAACCAGATCCTAACATTTTATAGCACTCTTGCATCAATGAAAATGGCATCACAATGTACAGCATCATGCATGTAAATGCTTTTAACATGAATAGCTTAACGAGACAAACAATTTGACATATCATATGCATGAATCGGAGTCACGGTCACCAAGATATGGCATGATGATTAGGGCACCAAAATATTGCAGATTTGGGACTTAGCAAAAAAATAGGTGAGCGTAGAATAGTAATAAGATGCTCGGGCGGGATTTAGGCAGAGGCTCACCACTTGAGCTGCGGCCCAGGTCGGCAGAGGAGGCGGGCCAGGCCAGGATGGAGAGGCGGATGGGCCAGGGCCCATGCGGGCACTGCAGGAGAGGTGGTTGGGCGCGCGTTGTCCTCCTCCCGACCGGGGACGAGGCCGGCGACGCTAGGGCTCCGGCAAGCGGGGCGAAAGCGAGGCGGCGGAGGCGGCGCGGGCGGCCGAATCCGCCGGATCTGGTGGAGAACGGGGCGGGACCTCCGTTCCCGGCATCGGTGAGGGCCACCGGCGTCAAGCGGAGCTTTACGGGGCGAAGGTGATGGATCCTGCGGGCCGGGGAGAGAGAGAGAGCGAGGTGAGAGAGGTCGGGCCAGAGGAGGAAGAAGGAGATGGGGACGGGCGCGGTGGCCGGCGACTTGATGCGGCGAGGCGGCGGCATGCTCCGATGGGGTCGAGGTGGCGGTGGATGACGAACACCGACGAGTCGACGGGCCGCTCCGGCGAAGTCTGGCAAGGGGGGCGGAGGCGGCGCGCAGATCTGGGCTTGAGCGGGCTTCGGATGGGCTCCATGGGCCGCGGTGCGATGGGGAGCTGGCAGGGATGCGTGGCGACATGCGGTTGGAGGTGAGCGGCGACGGGGGTGACGTGGCGCGATGCCACTGGTCGGAGCGACGTGGAGGGGAGCGGCGGACATGTTCGACGGCGGACGAACATGTCTGGTGGCGCGGAGGATGTGGGATCTAGGGTTTCATCTGCATGAATTTTTGAGGAGGGACACATATCTATAGGTAGAGGGAGTTTGGGGTGTCCAAAAGAGGTGTAGTTTTCGCCCACACGATCATGATCCGACGACGGAGGACATGGAGATGGTTTAGATGGGTTATTGGGCCGTTTTGGAGGGGTGTTGGGCTGCAACACACAAGAGGCTTTCGTGGTTACCCGGTTAACCATTGGAGCATCAAGCGGACTCCAAATGGAACGAAATTTGACAGGTGGTCTACCGGTGGTGTACCAAGGCCACTTGGCAAATCTCGGTCCATTCCGAGAACATTTAACACCCGCTCACGAAAAGAGACAAGAGGGGGTGCGCCGGGTGCATGTGGGAGTGTCAGATTGCGAAACAGACAATGGGGAAAATGCTCGGATGCATGAGACGAACACGAATGCAAATGCGATGCACATGATGACATGATATGAAATGCATGACATGAACAAAATGCAAAAACAAAAGACAAAAACCCAACCACGAAGGGAAATCTCATATCGCATCTCCGGAAAAGGCAAGAGTCGGAGTTACAAATATGGAAAGTTGTATCTGGGGCGTTACAACACTCCACCACTATGAGAGGATCTCGTCCCGAGATCTAGGATGGCACGGAGAGAAACGGAAGTGGAATAGAATAGGTAAAACTAAGTTGCTTCTTTGACAAATGAGTGAAACCAAAGAACCTTGATATGTTAAACAATTTCGAGAAAATAATACAATGGAGATTATCGAAGTTGAAAACACTCCGTTAGAAAAGAGGAACAAGGAAGAACAAATTCAGATATCACTCCAGTGGAAAATAGATGCAAGACTTGATAAGATGAAAAGAACTTGAGCAGAGGGCACAACACTCCGGTTAAATGGATAAGCAAAAGGAAAGAACAGGATCTTTGACAAAAATGGGATGATGGGTGAAGGGAGCAACATCACTATGCCTCCGGAACGAAAGAATAGAAGTTGAATCGTTGGAAAGGAAAGAATTGAGAATAAAATGACAACTTCTGCCACAAATGAGCTTGGAAAACACCCTTCCAAGAAGGTTATAACGGAGTTGTTGGATAACCAACAACGAAATGAATAAACTTGTAGTGGGCTTATGGACAACTTCTCAAAATTATGAGGTGAAATTCTTCCACTAACAGAAATGATAGATTGGATTGATATCAACAAGGAGGCGAGAAACTTATTTCACTGGGAGGATAAATGAAGAACTTGGGTCATTTATAAGCACCATAAATAGCAACAATCCTTAGGGAAAGCTTTAGGTGAAATATACCCCACGATAACTCCAATGAAGAGATTGATGGGTCGCAAAGGATCTCATGAACGAATTGAAAATGATGGTTTACAATATGTCATTCTGGATAACTTGTGAATCATGAAACACCAAGCAATTGTCAAAATGATGTAACACCACCTCAAAAGATAAGGTAGAACCAATTACACTTCGGAATGCAAGATGAAGAATACTTGAGCTCCTCTGAAAAGAATATCTATGAACACTTCGAGAAGGAATTAAATCCTTGATGAGCCATCGTGTAGAGCCTCCATGAAGAACTCTGGTAATAAAAGAATGATCAAAAAGAAGTGAAGGATGAAAAGAATAAGATTGAAGCCTTGCAAAGATTGGATGGAGCTTTGTGACGAGATAAAGTGGAAACTTGGAATTCCGGAAAGAAAGATGAAGCATCTCGAACCGAGAAATGTGACATGATGAAAAACTTTGAAAAGAAGAAACTAGATCACTTGGATGAAACAATAATAAGAATTACGTTACGCGTATCCTTCACTAATTAAATTGATGACAAGCAACGGATTTGGCATACTACTTATTCTCGTAGAAAGGATTAAGAGAGATATAGAGCAAACTTGGAAAGTCTCCAACGAACCACCGATAGGATTTAAAAACGAACAAAGAAAAGATAACGAAACACCCGGAAGAATTAGAAAATGAACGGAGATACTTGAGAGAATTTAGGTACAAGTGAAACGAAGAGATCATGAACTGACTAGAGAATACTTGAGCGATGCACCGGTAAGATTTCGAGAACGAGAGCTGAAAGCTGGAATGAATAATTCTGAGATGATGGACTCCGGAGAATCAAACTGAAAAGACTCCTGAATTGCTCCGGGTGGGTGTAAAGAATTCTCACAATCGAAAACAATTATGAGAGGATGGCATTAAGCTAGAACCATGAATCTCTGAGAGAAACGGTTAAGATTTGGAGAAAAAACTCTTCTTCGATCTTCAAATGTTGAGAATGACGATGAGAAACATCACCATGAATTGTTGAGACACTCTGGAATGAATAATAGAAAGGTTGACCAATGATGAAAGAATTTGAAAGATCTTGGAGAAAGATATTTGACTAATGACAATTCATTCTTACGTCAAACTTTGAAATGAGTTTGAAAATAACTCCGGAAAAATTAGAAGAGTCAGGTAAGATCCTTGGGAAAAGACCTGTGGGTTAGGGCCCACTCAAAAGAAACACCTTTGGACGATTACTTGAAAAGAGAGATTGCACTGGATGAATTAAATGGCTTGAATGAGATAAGATCCTCGAAATAACTTGAACGTATTGAAAATAGAAATGAATCTTCTGAGATATCTTCGCACTCTGGAACAAATGAATAGTGAGAGGTGAATGATTAGGAGATATCCCGACATACGAAAGCACTTGAAGCGAGGAAGGGAATATGATCAACACCGAAAACTTGACTTGAATCCACCTGAGAAGAAAAAGAACAAAGAATGATGAACTTGAAGAGCATATTCATGAGAACCACCGGGTAAGAACATTGATTGGAAAGAATGAAGAGACTTCACATGAATAAAATGGATACTTGATTAAGACATCTGATTCCTTGAAGGAAAAAAGGGGGGGGGGGGGGGGAAAACAAAGGCAGCTTGGGACGGATGAAACAAACACCGTTGAGAAGAACTGATCATAGATCTTGCGGATGTTGAAACAAACACCGGTGGAAGGGAAGCACGTCGGTTGAAAAGGATTGACAAGACAACCTCGATGATCAAGAAGGATTAGCATTCACATAAATATATGAGAACACCACTAAGGGAAGGTATGGAATCCACATTTGACATTGAAGCAACTCGAATACCATAAACCAAAACAAAACAAAGGATTTGGCTTGCAGAATAAGCCGGAAACAATATATGATAGACCCCATATCGTATTGTGTGTCTGTTGGAAAGATATCCTACGATATACTTGAATTCCCACTTATAAACTCCCGAAACTTTCTGGTTATCCAATCAGGTGTTGGGGATACAGGGGAAGCATAATATCTCACCCAAACTAACAATTCCTACATCCAGCTGTATCCATCCTTCAACACATAACCAAGAAACCCACGGAAATCATGTACCTCAGCCTTCAAAAAGCATCCATTATACGATTTATGGCAATACTCCCGAACTCCCGCCCCAGTACTAGGTGGCGTCGAGGTTATCGCACCAACAACTGCATAAAAGAGATTTTCGATGTAGGTGAAACTCAGGTATTCCAGAACTGCAACGATAAAATTGTTATGACAACACCTCGGAGCTCAACTCCCCGGGACACTGGCACAACCCCTAAATGTCAGGAGGCACCAAGAACAATGTTCTCGTCACAAAACTATCGGAACGATTCCAAGATACCCGCGTGATCCTAAAAAAGAATTTCGTGAAATTTGAGGAGAGGAGAGTCAAAACTTCTATGTCAGGAGGCATGTTGCTCTAATCTCCAGCAGGACTGCTCGAAACAAAGACATGAGATAATTGCGTGATAGAGGGGTCAAAACCTTCGGGAGATTATATAATGAACTTTTACCGACCAAAATACGTAACGTGCAAGAAAACGGAGTCCGGAGAGGGCATGAGGCGCCCACTAGGCAGGGGGCGCGCCCAGGGGGGTAGGGCGTGCCCTCCACCCTCATGGAGCCCTCGTGTCCTTCCCGGACTGCTTTTTATTTTTCTATTTTTCTAAATATTCCAAAACGGAGAAAAATTGCCATTAGAACTGTTTTGGAGTCGGTTTACTTACCATACCACATACCTATTTCTTTTCGGAGTCTAAAACATTCCTGAAAGTGTCTCTTATGTATTCCTCTAGGGTTACAGTTTCAATAATATTGGTTTCAACATTTATAAGATTACCTGAGATATAATATTTGATTCTTTGACCGTTCACCACCTTCGGGTTTGTGCCTTCGAAGTTGTTGATTTTTATGGCACCAGAACGATAGACCTCCTCGATAACGCAAGGGCCTTCCCATTTAGAGAGAAGCTTTCCTGCAAAAAATCTTAAACGAGAGTTGTATAGCAATACATAATCACCTACATTAAACTCACGCTTTTGTATCCTTTTGTCATCTCATCTTTTAACCTTTTCTTTGAACATGGCATTTTCATAGGCTTGGGTTCTCCATTCATCGAGTGAGCTAATGTCAAATAACCTTTTCTCACCGGCAAGTTTGAAATCACAATTGAGCTCTTTAATAGCCCAATAAGCCTTATGTTCTAGTTCGAGAGGTAAGTGACATGCTTTTCCATAAACCATTTTTTACGGAGACATACCCATAGGATTTTTATATGCAGTTCTATTGGCCCATAATGCGTCATCAAGTTTCTTGGACCAATTCTTTCTAGATCTATTAACAGTCTTTTGCAATGAGTTCTCTATTGCTCAATTCTACTTGACCACTAGACTGTGGGTGATAAGGAGATGCAATTCTATGATTAACATCATATTTAGCTAGCATTTTACGGAAAGCACCATGAATACAATGTGAACCACCATTAGTCATTAAAATATCTAGGGACTCCAAACCTTGGAAAAATAACTTATTTAAGCATCTTAATAGAGGTGTTATGATCAACACTACTAGTTGGAATAGCTTCTACCCACTTAGTAACGTAATCAACAGCAACTAAAATATGTGTATATCCATTAGAGGCAGGAAAAGGTCCCATATAATCAAAGCCCAAAACATCAAATGGTTCAATAACAAGTGAATAATTCATAGGAATTTCTTGACGTCTACTAATATTACCAATTCTTTGACATTCATCACAAGATACAACAAACTTACGGGCATCCTTGAAGAGAGTAGGCCAATAAAAACCGGATTGCAATACCTTATGTGCAGTTCTATCTCCAGCGTGGTGTCCTCCATAAGCTTCGGAGTGACACTTGCGCAGGATCTGTTCCTGTTCATGCTCAGGTACACAATGTCTAATAACACCATCTACTCCTTCTTTATAAAGATGTGGGTCATCCCAAGAGTAATGCCTCAAATCATAGAAGAACTTTTTCTTTTACTAGTATGTGAAACTAGGTGGTATAAACTTAGCAACAATGTAATTAGTATAATCAGCATACCACGGAGCAGCACGAGAAGCATTTATGACATTTAATTGTTCATTAGGAAAGCTATCATCAATAGGTAGTGGGTCATCAAGAACATTCTTTAGCCTAGACAAGTTGTCTGCAACGGGGTTCTCAGCTCCCTTTCTATCAATAATATGCAAATCAAATTCTTGTAGCAAGAGAACCCATCTAATAAGTCTAGGTTTAGCATCTTTCTTTTCCATAAGATATTTAATAGCAACATGATCCGTGTGAATAGTTACTTTAGAATCAACAATATAAGGTCTGAACTTATCACAAGCAAATACAACTGCTAAGAATTCTTTTTCAGTCGTAGCATAATTTATTTGAGAATTGTCTAGAGTTTTACTAGCACATTGAATAACATTTAATTTCTTATCAACTCTTTGCCCTAGAACAACACCTATAGCATAATCACTAGCATCACACATAATTTCAAAGGGCAAATTCCAATCAGGTGGCTGAACAATAGGTGCAGAGATCACTGCTTTCTTAAGTATTTCAAATGCTTCTATGCAATCATCATCAAAAACAAATGGTATATCTTTTTCTAATAAATTAGTTAGAGGTCGAGAAATTTTTGAGAAGTCCTTAATGAACCTCCTATAAAAACAGGCGTGACCAGGGAAACTTCTTATACCTTTGATGTCCTTGGGACATGCCATCTTTTCAATAGCATCAACCTTAGCTTTATCAACTTCAATACCTCTTTCAGAAACTTTATGCCCCAAGACAATACCTTCATTAACCATAAGGTGACACTTCTCCCAATTCAAGACAAGGTTAGTTTCTTCACATCTCTGCAAAACTCGATCAATGTTTCTTAAGCAATCATCAAAAGAGGATCCATAGACGGAGAAATTGTCCATGAAAAGCTCACAAATCTTTTCACAAAAGTCAGAGAATATAGCCATCATGCATCTTTGGAAGGTAGCAGGTGCATTACATAAACCAAAAGGCATACGTCTATAAGCAAAAGTATCGAACGGGCAAGTAAAAGTGGTCTTAGATTTATCATCAACTCACACAGGTATTTGAGAGAAACCAGAATAACCATCTAGAAAGCAAAAATGTGTATGCATGGATAATCTTTCTAGCATTTTATCAATAAAAGGTAAGGGGTAATGATCTTTTTTAGTAGCCTTATTTAATTTGGGGAAATCAATTACCATCCTCTAACCAGTAATAATTCTTTGCGGAATCAATTCATCTTTATCATTAGGAACGACAGTAATACCTCCCTTTTTAGGGACACAATGGACAGGACTTACCCACTGACTATCAGCAATGGGATAAATTATACCTGCCTCAAGGAGCTTTAGTATTTCCTTTCTTACCACTTCTTTCATCTTAGGATTCAGCCGTCGTTGGTGATCACGAAATGGTTTGGCATCTTTCTCCAAATTTATTTTGTGTTGACATAGTGTGGGACTAATGCCCTTAAGATCATCGAGAGTATATCCAATAGCAGCACGGTGCTTCTTCAGAGTTTTCAATAATCTCTCTTCTTCATGCTCTGAAAGTTTAGCACTAATAATAACAGGATATATCTTTTTCTCATCAAGATAAGCATATTTAAGAGTATCAGGTAAATTGTGTTTCAGGATGGGTTCCTGTTTAAAGAATACTTCAGCTATTTCCCTTCTTTCATTCATAAACATATCATTTTCATGGTCTAGCAAATATTGTTCTAAAGGATCGCTAGGAGGCATGGCAATAGAAGCAAGACCAATAATTTCATCTTTACTAGGCATTTCCTCTTCACGGTGTTGTCTATGAAATTTAGAGAAATTAAACTCATGAGACATATCACCTAAACCAATGGTCACAACATCCTTTTCGCAATCTATCATAGCATTAATTGTGTTCAAGAAGGGTCTACCAAATATAATGGGACAAAAGCTATCTTGTGGGGAACCAAGGACAAGAAAATCAGCAGGATATTTAGTTTTCCCACACAAGACTTCAACATCTCTAACAATCCCAATTGGTGAAATAGTATCTCTATTGGCAAGTTTAATTGTGATATCAATATGTTCTAACTCAGCAGGTGCAATATCATGCATAATTTCTTTGTACAAGTCAATAGGTATTGCACCAGCACTAGCACCCATATCACATAAGTCATAATAACAATGATCTCCTATTTTAACAGAAATAACAGGCATGCCTACCACATGTCTATGTTTATCTTTAGCACAAGGTTTAGCTATTCTAGCAGTTTCATCACAGAAATAAATAACATGCCCATCAATATTACCAGCCAAGAGATCCTTCACAATAGCAATATTAGGTTCAACTTTAACTTTCTCAGGAGGTGTATTGGTTCTAATATTGCTTTTACGAACCACAGTTGAAGATTTAGCATGATCTTTTATCCTAACAAGAAACGGTGGTTTCTCAACATAAGCAGTAGGAACAATAGGATCATTATATGTGACATTCTTTTCTTCAACTTTAATAGGTGCAACTACTTTTACTTCTATGGGAGGACGATATTTAAACCACTTCTCCCTAGGGAGATCAACATGAGTAGCAAAAGATTCACAGAAAGAATGTAAGTGCATCTAGTGCCCCTTAGTGATTTTGGTGTATTGAAGACTTATAGGTTAAGGGACTAATGCGTTTGTGAGTGTACACAGGTCTATAAGTCTATGAGGAGTTTGATATTTACAGGAAAATTCGACCCCTAAAAATGAATATCTTCGACTGAAGATTTTGGTATTTCTGAAGACTTTCATGAAGACTTTGAAAGTGAAGAAATTGGTGTGTCCGTGAAGACTTGATATTCATGTGAGGAATATGAAGCTTGAAGACTTTCGTTTTCATAGTTTTGTTTCTTCTCTTTCTTGAGTCATAGCAAACACCGCACTGTTAAAGGGGGTCGAGGAAATACTAAGGAAAAATTTCCATGTGATGCTCAACTCAAAATCCTACACCTACCAATCCCTTCGAGTGAAGCCATTGGAAATCTCATACAGTTCAGTCAATTTCTTCAGTGACAGAGACGAAGTTCTTCTGGTCTCTGAGGAATTTGTCCTGACTAAGGTGTTAGGAATTCGCCAGTGTGGATTGCCTACACAGTGAGGAACATGATAGCCCTGAGGATTTTACTACTCAAAATTCTGACCGTTGCTGTGCTATGCGCCAGCTGTCCCAAAATATCTATCCACCTAATGGTCATATCATTGAATGGCATTTATGTCTTATAATGTCAGGCTGCTCCCTAGGCTATAAATAGCCGCCCCCTACAACCACTAGCTGGTTGGCTGCTCCGAGAGAAACTGACACTTGTCATTTGAGAGCAACCCATCCTCTGAGGACTTTGAGCAAAAATCATCAAGTGAGGAAAAACCAAAAACCCAAAACCCAAACACCTACAAACCCGAAGTGATTGAGCAACACTGAAGAGATTGATCCTGCGTGGATCCGACGCTTGTTACCTTTGAAGACTGTGCTTCTTCCAGAAGGTTAGGCGTCATGGTCTAGAGCATCCAAGAGGAATTGTGGATCTCCGAGTGACCAAGTTTGTGAAGGTTTGGAAGTCGCCTGAAGACTTACCACGAGTGATTGGATGAGGTCTATGTGACCTTAGTTCAAGGAGAATACGGTGAGGACTGGGTGTCCTGAGCTGCGTGTTCAGGACTGGGTGTCCGGGACTGTGTGTCCTCGAGTTTAAATACTCAGCCACTCCAACCAGACGTACAACTGAGACAGCAGTTGGAACTGGTCTACCAAATCATTGTCTTCACCAAGCTTACTGGTTCTATTTCCTCAACTCTTTCATTTCCTCATAACTGTGTTGTGTGTTTGTTCATATCTGTGTTTGAAGACTTTGACTGAAGACTTTCTCAATTTCCTCAGTTCAATTTCTTCAGTCTGTTTGTCTTCATCCTGTGTTATCCTGTGATTACGCTTCCTGTACTTTGTGCCTGTCTTCATTTCATCATGATGACTATGCTTGTATTATGTTATGTTTACTTTTGAGTACTTATTCCGCTGCTGGTAGTTCTTTGCTAAGGAATGTCCTCACCGGCAAATTCCTCAGTGAAGAATTTCATAAAAATCGCCTATTCACCCCCCCTCTAGTCAATATAACGCACTTTCAATTGGTATCAGAGCAAGGTACTTCCTTGTTCTGTGTGATTTTGGTTTAACCACCTGGAGTTTTAGTTATGTCGACTGCAGGTATGATCAAGGTCTCTGCTGGGTGTCCTACCTTTGATGGGACGGACTACCCCTACTGGAAGAATAAGATGCGAATGCATCTTGAAGCAATTGATAACGATCTCTGGTATGTTGTGGAAAATGGTGTTCGCTCAGTCATACCTTCTATGAATGCTGCTGATGTGAAGAGATTCAAGCAACTCGACTCTCAAGTGAAGAATATCATATGTGGCCATCTGAGCAAAGGACAGTATGGCAGAGTGTGTGCTTTGGAGACAGCAAAGCTTATCTGGGATAGGTTGTCCAAAGTGAATGAAGGAGTCTCAACTCAGCGTGACTCTCAAGTTGATGTTCTTCGCAATCTCTTCAACCGCTTCAAAAGACTCGACAATGAAAATGTTCAACAAACCTTCGATCGCCTCACTGACATGTCAAATGAGCTTCAAGAACTTGGTGCCACTGACATCACCGACCATGAGGTGGTGAAGAAATTGCTGAGATTGCTTGATTCCTCATTTGACACTCTGGCATTGATGATACAAGCACATGCAGGTTACAAGTCACTTAATCCCACTGATATTCTCGAGAGGCTAGATACTCATGAGTTCCAACTTGCTGAAAAGAGAGATCTCTATGGTTCAAGCTATGGCAGATCACGTGCACTAAAGGCCAAGGCAGTATCTGAGTCCGAAGATGAAGACTCTGATAGCAGCCTTGGTGATCCTGAAGAACTGAGCCATGATTTGGCTCTGCTCGTGAAGAAGTTCCAAAAGTTCTCAAGACGTGGTCGCCTTGGAAGACCCTCAAGGAGAAATGATTCCTCATCAAGTGACTACAAGAGGAGGCTCTGCCACAAATGTAAGAAGCCTGGTCATTACATTCAAGACTGTCCTCAATGGGAAAAGGAATCAAAGAAGAAGAAATACAAGGATTACAGTTCTGATGATGCGAAGAAAAAGAAGAAATCCTTAAAATCTTCATCATCAAAATCCTCAAAGCCTTCACATCACAAGAAGAGCAGCTCCAAGAAGGCCAGGGCATTCATTGGCAAGGAAATGGACTTTGAGGCTGAATCTGAAGAAAATGAGGAAGAGGAGTCATCTGAGGAGTCCGAATCCGAAGTGGCGAGCCTAGCTCTCGCTACTGCATTCGTCAGCAAGTCTATCTTCAACACTGAAGAAAATAACCTCACCAACAAAGCTGATGAAGGGGATGATGACTACGCTCCCACCTACTGCTTCATGGCAAAGGGTGCCAAGGTACTCAAATATACTTCATCTGAATCAAGTGAGAATGAATTTGATGAAAATCTTAAGCCCAGCTATTCTAAACTTGCTAAGATTGCTGTAAAACAACAAAGGGCTTTAGAAAAGGTTCAAAACATGCTAGACAAAAGTGATGATATGTTGGGTGAAGAAATGGATCACACTAAAGCCCTGACTGAAAATCTTCAGAGATTTCAGACTAGGTTTGACAATCTTCAATGTCATCATAACACTCTCTTATCCGACCATGAGAAGCTTTCTTATGAATTTCTTCAAAGAAAGCAAGACCTTGAGAAGCTAAGAGTGAGTTATGAAGATCTTCAGAAGGAGTGCGATTCATTACTTGCTCAACAAATCAGCGCTTCTCAGGAAGAATTTGTTCCTCCATGCTTGAAGTGCATTGAACGTGAATCTGCTAATTCTTCACCTGAATGGTCAAATGCTGCTAATGTTTCAAATTCTTCACATGCCTCTGCTATCACTAATTCCTCATCTGAGGACATTGCTAGTATCACTGACGATGCAGGGCTGAAGGAATTGTACACGACAGGCATGTACAAAAGCCTCAAAGGGCATCAGGCTCTTTGTGATGTGCTTAA
Organism: Triticum urartu; assembly: GCF_003073215.2. Classification (NCBI taxonomy): domain Eukaryota; kingdom Viridiplantae; phylum Streptophyta; class Magnoliopsida; order Poales; family Poaceae; genus Triticum; species Triticum urartu. The sequence goes on from NC_053026.1 coordinate 623,173,562, forward strand.
AAAGTAGATCCTCAACAGGAACCCTAGGAAAGAGGGTATCGCCTTTGAGAGGAAACTCGATGCTGATGGCACATATTGGAAGCCTGAGCAGTACCCCAAAACTACATGGGTTGCTGCAAAGGGACCTCTAGTTGATCCATCTAACTTATCTGGATTTGCATGTGAATCTCCTCATTCTGATGATGAGTCAATTGACTTCAACTATAAGCTATTCAAAAATCAGAATGGTGAAGTATTTGCTAGATATGTTGGCACTAACTGCAGGAACGGCTCCCCGATGAAGAAAATCTGGGTTCCCAAAAGATGCCTTGAAAATCTTCAGGTAAATGTCATCATGACGCTACCTGTGAAGAATAGGAACCCCAGATCAAATTCCTCATATGGATCAAAGTCATCATATGAACATCATCGTGCTAACCCGTCTGTTTCGCAGGGAAGATCTAAGGATTATGGATATATGCATTATTCTTCAAATCATTATGTCCATAAGTCCTCGAAGAATTTCTCTGCATACTCTTATGCTTACTCTAACCCCTCTTATGTGAAACGAAATGGACTGGCTTCTATGCCATCCTTCTCGTATGGAGCTTGCAGAATGATGAACTCTTTGCCACCCCTTCAGATGTGGGTGGTGAAGAAAAAGAACTAATCTCTTCTGCAAGGTCAGGTCTCCAGACGCACGTAATCGTCTGTAGAATTTGCTGGAGACCTGAGCATGCCTGATAGGACGCAGGATAATCATGAAGAAATGAACTTTCATTTCTCACGTCCTCATACTGCTTTATCAGTTCTTTTACTTGATGAAATTGATCTGATGAATTGATGTCATATTCTTCACTGATGAAGTATGAGTTTGTAAGCTGCACTAATTCGTCTGCAGGATGATCAACCCAAAGCCACTGAGTGGGTCCTCGATAGTGGATGTACAAGCCACATGACTGGTGACAAGAATCTATTGATGGATGCTCCATTATCTCTGTCGCATCTGAAGCATATCATCTTTGCTGACAAATGCAAAAGTTTGGTATTGGGTCTAGGTAAGGTTGCGATTAGAAAGGATCGACACATGGACAAAGTCATGCTTGTTGAGTCCTTAGGATACAACCTTATGTCTGTCTCAATGCTTTGTGATCTTGATATGGTTGTTGTCTTTGGCAAGTACCGTTGTGTTGTGGTTATGGAAGCTCACAATTCCAAAGTCTTCGAAGGCTTTATGAGAGGAGACATGTATATTGTTGATTTCTCTACAGGACCACAACCTGCCGTGTGCTTACTTGCAAAAGCTTCAGAAGGCTAGCTCTGGCATCGACGACTTGGTCATGCAGGCATGAGGAATTTGCACACGCTTGCGAAGAAGAAGCATGTCATTGGCATCGAGAATGTCAAATTCCTCAAGGATCACCTATGCGGAGCCTGTGAAGCTGGGAAGATGACGTAGGCCAAGCATCCAGCAAAGACTATCATGACCACCACTCGCCCGTTTGAATTGCTTCACATGGATCTCTTTGGTCCTAATCATTATTCTGCTATTTCAAATGAAGCATCTCAATATGGCTTTATTATTGTTGATGATTATTCTCGCTACACATGGGTACACCTTGTTACTTACAAACATGAAGTGCAAGAAGTCTTCAAACAATTTTCCTCGAGGGCTTCAACCATCTTTGGTGTGAAGATCAAGCACATCAGAAGTGACAATGGCACTGAGTTCAAGAATTCTGGTCTCGATGACTATCTTGATGAACTTGGTATTACTCATGAGTTATCTGCTCCTTACACTCCTCAGCAGAATGGCGTCGTGGAGCGCAAGAATAGGACTCTTGTTGAGATGGCTCGCACTATGCTTGATGAATACAAAACACCTTGTCGTTTCTGGACTGAGGCAATTGATACTGCGTGCCACATCATCAACAGAGTATATCTTCACAAATTCTTCAAAAAGACTGCCTATGAACTCCTCACTGATAAGAAACCCAATGTAAGTTATTTCAAAGTCTTCGGTGCTAAATGTTTGATTAGAGATCCTCATCACAACTCAAAATTTGCACCGAAAGCACATGAAGGTTTTATGCTTGGTTACGCAAAGGACTCGCACACCTACAGAGTCTTCAACAACGTTCTTCACAAAATTGTTGAAACTGTAGATGTGTGGTTCGATGAAACTAATGGCTCGTAAAGAGAGAACCTACCTACTGTGATAGATGAACCAGCACCTGAGGAAACTATCAAGTTCAAGGCTACTGAGGATGCCATTCCTACTGAAGAATCTACTGAAGAATTCATTCCAGAACATGAAGAACGTCGGGCTAATGCACCTGAAGAAAATGCTGAAGAAAATGGTGCTGAAGAAAATGCTGATCAAATTCTTCAACGTCAACCAGCTCATCCTCGCATTGCAAAAGAAGTGCAAGTTGAAAAGATCATCAATGACATCAAAGCGCCAGGTCCTCTCACACGCTCAAAAGCTTCACATTTGTCTAACTTTTGTGGGCACTATGATTTTGTCTCTATTACAGAGCCCACTAAGGTAGATGAAGCATTTCTGGAGCCTGAGTGGATTCAGGCCATGCAAGAAGAATTACATCAATTCGAGCTCAACAATGTCTGGGAATTGGTCAAACGTCCAGATCCTCGCAAGCACAATATCATCGGCACAAAGTGGATCTACCGTAACAAGAAAGATGAAAATGGCCTTGTGGTGAGGAATAAGGCACGGCTTGTAGCTCAAGGCTACACACAGGTTGAAGGAATTGATTTCGATGAAACTTTTGCACCTGTTGCTAGACTTGAGGCTATTCACATATTACTTGCTTATGCTAACCATCATGATATCACTTTATATCAAATGGATGTGAAAAGTGCATTCCTCAATGGTAAGCTTGACGAAGAAGTATATGTTGCTCAACCCCCAGGTTTTGAAGATCCAAAGAATCCTGACAAAGTCTTCAGACTCAACAAGTCCCTCTATGGCCTCAAGCAGGCCCCACGCGCTTGGTATGATACCTTGAAGGAACTCCTCATGAAGAAAGGCTTCAAACCCGGTTCACTCGACCCTACTCTTTTCACTAAATCTTATGATGGTGAATTGTTTGTGTGCCAAATATATGTTGATGATATTATCTTTGGCTGTACTAACCAACGTTATAGTGATGAATTTTCCTATATGATGAGTGAAGAATATCAAATGTCTAGGATGGGAGAGTTGAAATTCTTCTTAGGTCTTCAAATTCGTCAACAACGCAATGGAATATTCATATCTCAGGAGAAATACCTCAAGGATGTACTGAGGAAATTCAGCATGCAAGATTGCAAAGGCGTCAAAATTCCTATGCCCACAAATGGCCATCTGTGCACTGATGAAAATGGTATTGACTTCGATCACAAGGTATACCGCTCCATGATAGGTTCCTTATTGTACTTATGTGCATGTAGGCCAGATATAATGCTTAGTGTTTGCATGTGTGCCCGATTTCAAGCTGCATCGAAGGAATCACACCATAAGGCTATGAAGCATATTCTTTGATATCTAGCTCACACACCAACACTTGGATTATGGTACCCCAAGGGCTTGGCTTTTGATCTTGTTGGATATTCTGACTCTGACTATGCTGGTGATCGTGTGGATCGCAAGTCAACATCTGGTACATGTCATTTCCTCGGATGATCTTTGGTCTGTTGGTCCTGGAAGAAACAGAACTGCGTATCACTATCTACTGCTGAAGCTGAGTACATTGCCGCTGGTTCTTGCTGTGCCCAATTGCTATGGATGAAGCAAACTCTCAAGGACTACGGCGTCAACATGAAGAATGTGCCTCTCTTCTGTGACAATGAGAGTGCCATCAAGATTGCTCACAACCCAGTTCAGCACTCGAAGACAAAGCACATTCAGATTCGTCATCATTTTCTTCGTGATCATGTGTTGAAGGGCAACATTTCTATTGAGCATGTGAAGACTGAAGAACAGCTAGCCGATATCTTCACAAAGCCCTTGGATGAGAAGAGATTTAGCAAGTTGCGGTGTGAGCTAAATATCCTAGAATCTTCGAATGTTCTTTGAAAAGGACACTCATCCTAACACTTATGCAAAATTGATGACTTAGATGTGCAACACATGAAGAAACATTTTTCTTCAATCAATGAAGAATAACACTCTTAGTGTGAAGAAATTAATGAAGAATTTGATTCTCAGAACCCTACAATAATTGTACGCGGTGTCTGAAATCATCATTCTTATACGGTAGGTCACGCCACCATCGAAAATTGAAATTCCTCAAATTATTCATATTCTTCAACTTTGCATAGTCTTCACTAGTTCCGACATTTTTCTTCATTGGCTATATATATATATGAGTTTATGTCCTCTACATCATTCACTTATTGCTATTTCTTCAAGTTGGTTTTCTGCTAAGTGAATGTGATCGGCCCTTCCCCTCTATGCTATACTCAACCCAATCTGTTCACAAATTCTTCATGTGCGTTCTATTTGAAACTCGTTCAAAATCTTCACTGTGTCCTTGTCAGCTGAAGAAATTGCAAACGGAACTTTAAAACCTATCTTATTGAAATTTTCGGCTTTGCCGCTCAAACCGTTCCGCATCCCACGATACACTTATCCACTCACCCACGATCTAACACGATCTCCACCTCTCACTACGTGGGTGACACATGTCATGCGAATGAGAAGGGTCAGGGGCACGTTCGTCCAATTTCTTCTGGCGAGCAGTTTTTCACCATGGCTATAAATACCCCTCCTTCCCTTCCTCACTTCTTTTACTCCGCTCGACCTCTCTCTCTAGCTCGAGCTTCTCAAACCCTAGCGCCGCCGCTACTTCATCGCCACCGGTGAGGAAGAGCTTCACTGCCTCGACCTCGTCGCCGACGTACTCGCGCCAACCACGGAAATCTTCACTCCGCCGCCACCGTAGCCGTCTTCCTCCACCGAGTTAGGGCGTGGAAGATCTACACAGACGAACTTCACCTCTCCACTTCACTGTTTGTCGTGTTCTTCATCCAGGGTAATTAAAAGTTACTTTTACTGCCCTCGTTGATTCGAATGATTATCTACAAAATCTTCAAAAGTGTTTTTCTTCATATCTTCACACACTGAACACCTCACAAGTCATCTGTTCTTGATTCGTTTCTCTAAGCATCATTTTTCTTCAAGATTCATCAATTGTGTGGATCTTCGATCTATACAACTCTGGAACCTAAGACAAAGAACGCTTAGTGAAAATCTTCAAGACTCATCTGGTCAAATTCCTCAAACTTGTTCTTTTTGAAAAACCTTCTGAGAACGCATATGACCTCTCCAAATTCCTCGCAACTATACTCTGTTCATAGGTACACATGTCAGCTCCTCAATCACTAGGTTCTCATCAACTTAACTCATTTGCAGCGTTCCTCGAAGAAAAGTTGCATACTTCGTCAGAGAATTCGATTGTTCAAATTCCTCAACTAAAGAAAATGGCTGATGGTAAAAGGCCACATAAAGGAGGAAGGAGGCCTGAGGTAAATACATCGTTTGAGATCCCTGATGACATATATGCTTGGTACTGCAAACCTACTGAGGAAACCAAGAATGAGCGCAAAGTGCACAAACAGAGGATAGAGAGGAGATGGGCAAGAGAATGGAGGGAGTACAGATATGTCACTCCTAAGTATATGAAGAAATTCGCACTCAATCCTCCATGCCCAAGAGCTCCATTGGCACCTGGCCGAATAGCAGATCCCACCAGCCTCAAGCGCGGTGAGGACTATCCTGATGAATGGGCCAAGCGCCAAGCCAAGTTGGCTAAGCAAGCCAGAGAAGCAGTGAGGAAATTCAATGAAGACTCTGCTATTGCTGCTGCCTCTGCTGAGGCCTCTGTTGTCAAGCCAAAGAAGGCTATGTCTAAGAAGCCTGCGCGCAGGCCAAGTTCCTCAGCAATGCCCTCACGGCCAGAATCAGCAATGCCCTCACGGCCAGAATCATCAAAGCCCTCACGGCCAATTCCTTATGCTGCTCCTGTTCCTCCAAAGTCCTCAGCTCCTCCGCCAAAGTCCTCAGCTATCCCGACTAAATCCTCAGCACATGTGCATCTCGCCTCGTGCCAAAGGACTGCTGGCATCTCCATTGCCTCAGGTGTCTCAGCTAGTTCCTCAGCTGCACCAAGTTCCTCAGCTGGCCCCTCACTGCTGAAGACAAAGGCCACTGCTGGACGAGGTCCTCGCCCAAGTCCTCAAAAGAAGCAAGTCGCTTTCCAAGTGCCGTCTGATGAATACGAAGCTGATGATGATGAACTTGCAGAAATCATCAGAGACAGGCAAGTCAGGGCCGCTAGAGCCAAGGGATCAGAGGTGCCACTGCTTTTGGATCCCAAGCTGATCCTCGACTACATTGATGATTGGCACAAGGACCCCAACACTCCCTTGCCTGACTTCAAGCTGACTCCTGGCCAGAGTCACATGCTGACCCACTTCATTCAAGAAGAAAAGTGGAAATTTGAGAAGGCCGGGCAGATCAAGAAAGCGTAGTACAAGAAAGAGCACTATCTGAAGAAAAACATTGTCTCTATGACAACTGAAGAACTTGTCACTATTCAGACTAAGATTAAGAAATTCAGTGATGACTTTGACGCATATCGTGCTGATTGGCTTGGAGCCAAGGTTCATTTTGTGAAACTTGCGGATAACTTCACTTCCAATGTTGCAGCCCCAACGCAACAGGAAATTCCTCAGGCTGAAGCATCTGCTCAACCTACTGAGGAAAATGCCAGCACCGCTGAAGACAATCAGGCTGCTGAAGATAATGTGAGTTCCAGGGCTGATGACTGCATTCCAGCGGCTGAAGAAATTGACAGGGCACCCACTAGTGGTGTGCCTGAAGAAAATCAACCAGATTCCTCAGCTGCTCCTGCACCAACTTCAACTCCAATCCTTCCATCTGCATCAGATGTGAAGAAGACCAAGGCTGCAGAGTGTGCTGCAGTGAAGAAAAGGAAAGCATCAGCTGCTTCAGATTCTTCAGCTCCGAAGAAAATGAAGCCTATGACAAGTTCATTTGCAAATCCGATTGATGTTGTTCCCATCTCAACCAGTCCATCAAAGGACCTTGTTCCTTTTGATGAAGAATATGTGATTCCTAGCGGATCTGATGAAGAAACTCCTTCTGCTGCTTCGTCTGAACCGTTGGATGAAGAAATTGAAGTGGATGCGATCCCTTCAACACCTATCATCTCCTCGCCTATGCCTCAGTTCACAGCTGAAGAGGCTGGCGTTGAAGAAATGGAAGATGAAGATGTGGACATTGGCTGCTCCACACCCGTAATCAGTAATGAATTCTGGGAAGGTCAGCATCCAAACTCTCCAATGTTCACCCCTCTACAGCAAATTCCTCAGTCCCCCACACAAACTGTTCACATGGGCTCTGAAGAAACTCATCCCACTTCATCTGTCCATGAGGAAATTCCAGCCACTAGCGCTGAAGAAACCAGAAGAACCTGCGATTGAGATTCCTGAGGTCGTGATGCAACTCACTGACACTCCTCTGCTGAAGCCAAAGGATCCATTCTCACACAAGCAAAAGTTCAAGGCTGATGATTTCTTTGGTGAGCATGTATTCTTCAAAGATTACAACCCATATGACTCTGCTCGCATTAGGAAGAGGCATTTCTGGACTGCTAGTCAAGCCAATTTCTATTCCTTAGTGTTTTTCAACAAGGAGAAGATCTTCTATCATGAGCATATTCCTCACGTGGATATGGAATCTCTGCCGTGCTTCGCACCAGTCCTCAGTGTTCTTCACGATGGTGGACTGCTAAACTTTTGCTATGATATCTACGATTGGAATGAAGAACTGATTCTTCAATTCTATGCAACGCTGCACATCACCGGAGATGCTGAAGATGTGAATTCATTGGTGCTGGACTGGATGTCTGAAAACACTCACTACACTGCACCAGCCTCTGAATTGCTTCGTGCTCTACCACTCAGTCCTCCCCTTGAAGAAGCTCGCTGCATCTATAGTGAACCTGAGCTCACACATCATTAGATGCAGGTGCTGATGAAATCTTTGAAGCCAGGTCAAGCACCAAGAACCAAATTCCTCGTGAAGGAATTGTTGTACGTGCCCAGAACTGTCTATCATATTCTTATGAGGACAATCAGTCCCATCAAAAGCCACGACTCATCTGATGAGGAAATTGTTGGCATCATGAAGAATCTGGTATTCAACATCGTTCATGGCATTCCTGTCAATTATCACGATTTCTTCATGAGGACTATGGCCAATGTTGCACTGTCTCCGTTTGAGCTGAAGCCTTATGCACCTTGGATTATGAGATTCCTCAGGACAAGGTCTTCACTCAACTACAAAGCTTATTTCCAGAATCACCTCAGCTACTTGACCCCAATTGAAGTCCTCAAGCAGACATATTCCTCAGTTGATGGAAAGGGAAAGGCACCAGCTGTAATAGATGAAGGCATTCGTCCATTGGATGGTCAGTTTCGCAAAGCTGCATCTTATTCCACCAATGATGACTCTGCCACACATGACTCTGCCAATGCACCCAAGTCCACTCCTCAAGCCACTGCTCCGCGAGTGATGACTGACCGTGAACTTCTGCTTAGTCTTCACCAGAAGGTGGATCGAAATCACAAATGTGTTAAGCGTCAGTTCGGTTCACTTCTTTACAACATGACTACCACACACAATGCAGTGAAGAAAACCACTACTACCTCCATCAAGTCTTTGGTCGCACCTGGGCAATCCTGTCACATCTGTATGGTGAAGAAGATCTGAAGAACATGGGTCTCAAAGAAGATTTTGACTAGTCTTTACCTCCACCGAAGAAGTTCAAGAAGGTCTAGGTTCCTTCTCTGGTGGCCAGCTCATATTCTTCATCACGCGACACTGATGAACATGAAGATTTGGACGACACTGCGACAGGCCCTACATCAACAAATGCCCCCAACAACGCTGGCGCTCCTTCTTCAACATGATTATCTTCAGGGGCGTTAGTCCTCATTTTCGATCCTTTTGGTCATTCGATGAAAAAGAGGGAGAAATATGAGTTAGTCTTCAAGCGGGTCTACTATATGGGCGTTTTTTTGCTAAGTTACAACTCTCGTTCTTCTGAAACTTTATTGGATCGAGTTGTAATCTTAAACCCGATGGTGCTCTGATACTTTTGATGCACTGTGCTCTGATACTTTTGATGCAATATTATGCATGCTTATTCCTCGTTAATATTATTGCACGCATGCTGAATTTCATCAGGCACCATATTTCATCATGCATTTCAAATTCTTCATATTATATGTTAAATGCGTGTATGAATTACAAGATATAGGGGGAGATCTCCATGATTCAAATCTTCAAGTGTGCATTGCTTCGAAAGCAAATTCCTCACTATGCACATCTTCAGGGGGAGTTCTTCTATATCTTGCAATCAAATTCCTCAATATCAATAGTTACACTTCATATGTTTATCCCCGTTGAAAACTTAACCTATATTGTCATCAATCACCAAAAAGGGGGAGATTGTAAGTGCATCTAGTGCCCCTTAGTGATTTTGGTGTATTGAAGACTTATAGGTTAAGGGACTAATGCGTTTGTGACTGTACACAGGTCTATAAGTCTATGAGGAGTTTGATATTTACAGGAAAAGTCGACCCCTAAAAATGAATATCTTCGATTGAAGATTTTGGTATTTCTGAAGACTTTCATGAAGACTTTGACAGTGAAGAAATTGGTGTGTCCATGAAGACTTGATATTCATGCGAGGAATATGAAGCTTGAAGACTTTCGTTTTCATAGTTTTGTTTATTCTCTTTCTTGAGTCATAGGAAACACCGTACTGTTAAAGGGGGTCGAGGAAATACTACGGAAAAATTTCCATGTGATGCTCAACTCAAAATCCTACACCTACCAATCCCTTCGAGTGAAGCCATTGGAAATCTCATACAGTTCAGTCAATTTCTTCAGTGACAGAGACGAAGTTCTTCTGGTCTCTGAGGAATTTGTCCTGACTAAGGAGTTAGGAATTCGCCAGTGCGGATTGCCTACACAGTGAGGAACATGATAGCCCTGAGGATTTTACTACTCAAAATTCCGACCATTGCTGTGCTATGCGCCAGCTGTCCCAAAATATCTATCCACCTAATGGTCATATCATTGAAGGGCATTAATGTCTTATCATGTCGGGCTGCTCCTTAGGCTATAAATAGCCGCCCCCTACAACCACTAGCTGGTTGGCTTCTCCGAGAGAAACTGACACTTGTCATTTGAGAGCAACCCATCCTTGAGGACTTTGAGCGAAAATCATCAAGTGAGGAAAAACCAAAAACCCAAAACCCAAACACCTACAAACCCCAAGTGATTGAGCATCACTGAAGAGATTGATCCTGTGTGGATCCGATGCTTGTTACCTTTGAAGACTGTGCTTCTTCCAGACGGTTAGGCGTCATGGTCTAGAGCATCCAAGAGGAATTGTGGATCGCCGAGTGACCAAGTTTGTGAAGGTTTCGAAGTCGCCTGAAGACTTACCACGAGTGATTGGACGAGGTTTGTGTGACCTTAGTTCAAGGAGAATATGGTGAGGACTGGGTGTCCTGAGCTGCGTGTTCCGGACTGGGTGTCCGGGACTGGGTGTCCTCGAGTTTAAATACTCAGCCGCTCCAACCAGACATACAACTGAGACAGCAGTTGGAACTGGTCTACCAAATCATTTTCTTCACCATGCTTACTGGTTCTATTTCCTCAACTCTTTCATTTCCTCATAACTGTGTTGTGTGTTTGTTCATATCTGTGTTTGAAGACTTTGACTGAAGACTTTCTCAATGTCCTCAGTTCAATTTCTTCAGTCTGTTTGTTTTCATCCTCTGTTATCCTGTGATTACGCTTCCTGTACTCCGTGCCTATCTTCATTTCATCATGATGACTATGCTTGTATACTGTTATGTTCACTTTTGAGTACTTATTCCGCTGCTAGTAGTTCTTTGCTAAGGAATTTCCTCACCGGCAAATTCCTCAGTGAAGAATTTCATAAAAATCGCCTATTCACCCCCCCTCTAGTCGATATAACGCACTTTCAAAGAAGCTACTATTTCAGAGTCAAGTCCATATTTAGTGCTAAATTTACGGAAAACATCGGTATCCATAAAAGATTTAACACAATCAAACTTAGGTGTCATACCTGACTTCTTACCTTCGTCGAGGTCCCAATCTTCAGATTTGCGTTTAATTCTTTCCAATAAATCCCATTTGAATTCAATAGTCTTCATCATAAAAGAGCCAGCACAAGAAGTATCGAGCATGGTGCGATTGTTATCAGAAAGCCGAGCATATAAACTTTGAATAATCATTTCTCTTGGAAGCTCATGAGTGGGGCATGAATATAACATTGATTTAAGCCTCCCCCAATCTTGAGCGATGCTTTCTCCTTCACGAGGCCAAAAAGTATATATATAATTGCGATCACAATGAACAAGATGCATAGTCCAATTTCAATCGTTTGTAGTTCCATGATCCCATATCATCACATAGCCTATACCCTGTCAATGCATCTCCCTTCAAAGATAAAGGGAAGACCTTCTTCATAATAACATCATCGGGCACACCTGCAAGCTTAAATAATCCACAAACTTTATCCACATATATTAGGTTCTCATCAGGATGCATTGTTCCATCTCCTGCAAAAGGATTAGCTAGCAGTTTTTCTATCATACCTGAAGGGATCTCAAAGTAGAAATTTTCATTTTCAGCAGGTTCAATAGGTTGAGGAGCAACTCTTTGCTCTACTGGTCGGGGTGAAGATACCCCGAACAAGCCCCTCAGAGGATTACTTTCCATAGTAACAAGTGACAGTAAATTTCAGCACACTATATAAATTTTTCCTTACCAAATTCCACCTACCAAAGGCGCTTCACTCCCCGGCAATGGCGCCAGAAAAGAGTCTTGATGACCCACAAGTATAGGGGATCTATCGTAGTCCTTTCAATAAGTAAGAGTGTCCAACTCAATGAGGAGCAGAAGGAAATGATAAGCGGTTTTCAGCAAGGTATTCTCTCCAAGCACTGAAATTATAGGTAACAGATAGTTTTGTGATAAGATAATTTGTAACGAGCAACAGGTAAAAAAAGTAAATATAGTGCAGCAAGGTGGCCCAATCCTTTTTGTAGCAAAGGACAAGCCTGGACAAATTTTTATATAGAGAAACGCGCTCCCGAGGAGACATGGGAACTATCGTCAAGCTAGGTTTCATCACGATCATATGATTCGCGTTCGGTACTTTGATAATTTGGTATGTGGGTGGACCGGTGCTTGGGTGTTGTCCTTACTTGGACAAGCATCCCACTTATGATTAACCTCTATTGCAAGAATCCGCAACTACAACAAAAGTATTAAGGTAAACCTAACCATAGCATGAAACATGTGGATCCAAATCAGCCCCTTACGAAGCAACGCATAAACTAGGGTTTAAGCTTCTGTCACTCTAGCAACCCATCATCTACTTATTACTTCCCAATGCCTTCCTCTAGGCCAAAATAATGGTGAAGTGTCATGTAGTCGATGTTCACATAACACCACTAGAGGGGAGACAACATACATCTCATCAAAATATCGAACGAATACCAAATTCACATGACTACTAATAGCAAGACTTGTCCCATGTCCTCAGGAACAAACGTAACTACTCACAAAGCATATTCATGTTCATAATCACAAAGCATATTCATGTTCATAATCTGAATATATGATCTTCCACCAAATAAACCAACTAGCATCAACTACAAGGAGTAATTAACACTACTAGCACCCCACAGGTACCAATCCCGGACTAAGAGAGAAGAATTGGATACAAGAGATGAACTAGGGTTTGAGAGGAGATGGTGCTGGTGAAGATGTTGATGGAGATTGAGCCCCTCCCGATGAGAGGATCGTTGGTGATGACGATGGCGATGATTTCCCCCTCCCGTAGGGAAGTTTCCCCAGCAGAACAGCCCCACCAGAGCCCTAGATTGGTTCCTCCAAGGTTCCGCCTCGTGTCGGCAGAGTCTCGTCCCGAAAGCTGGCTTATGATTTTTTTCTCGTCGAAAGACTCCATATAGTAGAAGATGGGCATCAGAGGGCCACCAAGGGGCCCACGAGGCAGGGGCGCGCGCCCAGGGGGTAGGGCGCGCCCCCACCCTCGTGGGCAGGGTGTGGCCCTCCTTCGGAACTTCTTGCGCTCAGTATTTTTATATATTCTAAAAATGACTTCCATGAAGTTTCAGGACTTTTGGAGCTGTGCAGAATAGGTCTCTAATATTTGCTCCTTTCCAGCCCAGAATCCCACCTGCCGACATTCTCCCTCTTTAGGTAAACCTTGTAAAATAAGAGAGAATAGGCATAAGTATTGTGACATAATGTGTAATAACAGCCCATAATGCAATAAATATCGATATAAAAGCATGATGCAAAATGGACGTATCAAGCCCACGCACACTGTTAAGAGGGTCTGAACTACCTTACAACAAGAGATCTCGGCTCGTCAGGAGCTCGACTAGCAATCCGGCCTCTGTCTCAGTCCCGATCAAGTGGTGGCATTCGTGCCGCGTGTACATAACTACGCACTCAAAATCCCATGGGCATCGATGGAGGCATAGCTAGCTTGTGGTCCATAGTACGGCTCTACCGACATCGGATACACACATACTTTCCCTTTTACTTGTATCCTTTTAAGGTCTCAATCCCACAGGCCCCATATGGTGGTCTGGTCATTGATCCTCTTGAAGGATAAACACACCAAGACGGCGAGAAACGCAGACATATGGGGGACTTTTTAGGTGATTCCGTTAACGATAGCTCTACCTGTTTTTCAGGACCCACATGCAGCTCTCCCTTGGTTTCGGCATGTTAAATAGCCTGTTGCTTATCGCACTACCTGTATTAATGCGCCTTGACGTACTAATTAAATTACAATGAGAACAGTTTGCGGCTGGAGCTTTAGACACCAGCTTTTTACCTTTGCACCTTTTCTGTTTTCTTTCTCTTTTTTCTCTCAGCTCCCCTGTGGATAACCCTATCAGGTAGCACCCGTACACTTTGGTACGTTTGATGGTTGCCAGGGGCTTCATAACACCCCACATTATGACAACAAAGGTTTGAACACTTTTTATAAGTATAGTTTGGCACCCCAAATTTAGCATTATATGCATTGGCTCTGAATCATGTCTTTGGTCAATAGTTGTGTTGCCTGGCTCCTGTGCTTGCTACCTTGCGTTCTGCTATATCGGCTAAGGTAGTAAAGGGAGAACTACTGTGATTGTTCCTTGGTTTATCCAAAGGAGCACCTCAGTAGAGAAAGCCAAAAACCGATTGTCATGATGTGTCAAGAGCCGGTCAGCTGTTCAGAGGTTACAAATCATTGGAGATTTCTTCCGCATTACGCGAAGGATTGGTACTTCCCGATCATACACTTATAGCACTTTAGTTTGGATACTAGGGTCTGCACCCATGTTTTTATTTGTAAAACTCCTAAGGCTAAGTGAGGGAGTTCAAGACGCATAGTCTGGTTGCCTGGTTCGTTGTGCTAAACAACTCCTTCAAGGACCATACAATTGGATCAAGATTATTTAGATTCCATCTCGAACACCCCCGTACTACCTACGTGGGGGCAGAAGCCGATGACTGGCTAACCCTCAGATTTCATACAACACAGCCGCACAGGAGGAAAAAATTAAAACATAACAAGCATTCTATTGCATAACATCATTGGTTCATGTTACATGACAGGATGATACTAATGTTTTCATGGGAATATAACATCCTTCGCACATTGCTCCGCCACAAGGCGGGATCCCTCCAGGACACCATCAATATATAACTCGGGTCGGCAGTGCTCCTTTCCCTCAGGCGAACCCTGGGTCATCAGCTTCTTCTCCTAGTGCATCTTGACATGGTCAAAGGCCATCCGGGCACCTTCAATATAGACCGACCGCTTTATGACCTCAAGCCGTGGGCAGGCACTAACAAGCCGCTTCACAAGTCCAAAGTAGCTGCTGGGTATCGGCGCGGCAGGCCATAGTCGGAATATCAGGTCATTCATGGCTAGCTCGTCCGCCTTGTGCAGCTCGACCAACTGTTTCAGCTGGTCGCTGAAGGTCACCGGATGTTCTGGTCCAAGATATTGAGACTAGAACAGCTTCTCTGTAGAACTCCCTTCTTCAGCTCGATAGAACTCAATAGCATCTGATACGCTACATGGCAAATCCGTAAATGCCCCTGGAGAGCTCCAAATTCGGGTAAGTAAAAGGAACGTTTCCTTCACAGACTTGCTTTGCATAATGAAACCCTTTCCCGCCGCGATCTTCTTGGCCGCCTGGATTTCCTGAAGGGCGCTCTGGACCTCGGCTTGATCCTCTTGTGCGCTCTAGCGGTCCTTTGCAAGTTCGAACACTTGTGTCTTAGAATCACTCTCCAAGGACTCGTACTTCTTGACGGCATGCTGGAGTTCTTGCTGGACCTCGCTGACCTATGCCTCGTTCTTCTAGCGCGCGGAGCGCTCCTTGGCCGCCTTGTCCTCGGCCTCGGCTAACGCCTTCTTGAGGGCCGAAACCTCGGTCGTGGCCCCTAATAAAATTCATGACACTTTAGTCAGCACGGAACATTCATCCTTCCTAAATATACGCGTAGGTCGCTTCATACCTTCGCTGTCCTCCAGCTGCTTCTTCATGAGGTCGAGCTCTTCTTCGGCTTGCTCCAGGCCCTGCTTCAGGTCGGAGACCTCCGCAGTAGGAGCGGCAGCAGCCAACAGCGATGCTTGCTTATTCACATAGACTTCTTATGTTAGACTCCTGCGAAAATTATTTTGATCCTCTGTTCGGCTTTTTTTCGAACACCGAACAGAGCATTAGGGGCTACTGTCTACACGGTGATATCCTTTCTACATTTACATTACTTACCTCAAAGCGTGTTAAAAGACTAGTGTAGGCTTCGGTCAGTCTTCTTTTGGCGGACTGAACCTTCTTCATCACCGTACCCATAAGGACACGGTGTTCATCCACAACGGAAGCGCCTCGCAGCGCTTCCAGCAGATTATTCGGTGCCTCTGGTTGGACAGAGGTCCCCGGCGGAACAAGCACACCTCCTCCTTTCGGGGAAGGCCATTCACTGGACTGTGGAGCCATGCAGGTCTCCAGAATGGTCTCCGGCTGGGGTCCGAATGGAATTTGGCCCCCATCACCAGTCCCCACGTGGGCTTTTCCCCCATGTGTCCGCACTACAAGAAATATGTCAACTTATGACCTTCTCTTAGTGACCCCAGCTAAATTGGTCGTAAATTCATGGCCATTTCGCTTGGAAGGGCTCAAACCCTGAAATTGCTTACACCAAATGGTCACAAAGCAGACAAGAGGCGCCAATGAACTTATTTCTACCTGATTACGACCAATATAAATATTCATGAGGTTGTGAACGTGGATGCATTGGTACTTATTGCTATGACAAGGCGCCACCTCATCAGTTTTGCCTATGTGTCATGTCCATGTGTCAATTTTTGCCCTAGGTTGTGAAGCAACCTATATTTATGTCCTTCCCAAAATTCCCAATAAAATTGGGCATTCTTTACTATCCAAATCATTGCCTCATGACAATATTCAACTCCATTTGACTGTTAAATCTTCCTCGGCAAATTTCCAAAGTTTTTGTTCAGCTCGAACTGTTGTGAAGGAAGTACTGGCTAGGCATATCCTAATGAGCTGAATTGTTGCCACATCTTCTATATTCCCAAATCATAGCTCTCCACACAATTTGAGCCCCATCTAACAATGCATGTGAGTGTGGCTTCAACATTCCTATTTTTGTCCACTTTGGTACGTTGCAAAGCAAGTGACACCTAGGCTCCTCCATTTGAGCTGCAAATTTTCCAAGATAGTGTCCTTTGTAGATGATCATCCTCGGCCAAAACACAGGCCCATTGGCCATGTGCATTTCCCATACCACTAATCAAACACTTGGGTGCTAATTCATGTTTGAGCTCGGTTCAGTCTCCTCGTGAGATTCTTCTATTGCGTTCTTCTTCCTGACACCTATCAGGGGAGTGCACAACCCACTAGACATGCCTAGGCCGCCAGGAACGCGTGGCAACACCACGGTCACGCGGTGACCACGTGGCGGGCATGCGAGTCTACGCGCTTTGGAGTTGGGGCCCTGGGCCACCATCCAAACCTCAAAGTATGGCCACCAAACCATGTATTTATGATTAAATACATACTTTTCTACCTAGAAATGATTTTTTGAAAAAATAAAGAGCAAACTATGAGGCAGCTGCAGTTCAAATTTGTCCCGCTTCCTATTGAATCAGCAAAAAATTGTCTTTTTCACCAGAGGTGGATAAAAACTTTTGGCACCCAACCATTTTGTCAATTGTGCATTAAACATGGCCTAGTATTTTATAAAATTGATTTGGTCCAATTTTGCAACAAATATATGGTAGGTCCTTCACAAAAAAACTCATTTTGGGCACTCAAAAAATGGAAAATTGATTTTTTGTCCAAAGAAAATGAAAACTCCCTTAGGCAACATTGTTTGCCATTCCAATATGCACGCTTGTGCACAATATGAGATCATTTGAACAAACTATGCCATGAATGTGGCCATAAGATTGATCATTTGGCTTGAAAGCCATGAATCTTCAGAGATGATAGCTCATTTATGAGAACACTTTTTTAAAATAATTTGTGATTTTTCCTAGGAACTTGGCCACATATAATGACACAATGCGAAGGTTTCCCAATTTTTTGATTTTTTTGAATTTTTTATGCCCGTTTCAAAATGCGATCAAAACGGCGGGAATGACCGTTCCTAGCTAGTTGTTGAATGTTGGAATTTTTTTGGTGTTTCTCTGATTAAATAGATACTTATGTACCTAGAAATGTTTTTTGGAAAAACTAAATAGCAAACTATGAGCCAGCTGCAGTTCAAATTTGACCCGCTTCCAACTGAATCGGTGAAATTTGTCTTTTTCACGAGAGGTGGATCAAAACTTTTTACACCCAACCATTTTGTCAATTGTGCATTAAATATGTCCTAGTATTTTATAAAATTGATTTTGGCCAATTTTGCAACAATTATTTGGGAGGTCATTCACAAAAAACCTCCTTTTGGGCACTCGAAAAATGGAAAATGGTTTTTTCGTCCAAAGAAAATGAAAACTTCCTTAGGCAACATAGTTTTCCATTCCAATATGCACCCTTGTGCACAATGTGAGATCATTTAAACAAACTATGCCATGAATGTGGCCATAAGATTGATCATTTGGCTTGAAAGCCATTGATCTTCAGAGATGATAGCTCGTTTCTGAGAGAACTTTTTAAAAATAATTGCCGTATTACAAGTTTGTTATTTTTCCTGGGAACTTAGCCACATATAATGACACAATGCGAAGGTTTCCCAATTTTTTGATTTTTTTGAATTTTTTATGCCCGTTTCAAAATGCGGTCAAAACGGCGGGAATGACCGTTCCTAGCTAGTGGTTGAATCTTGGAATTTTTTTGGTGTTTCTCTGATTAAATAGATACTTATGTACCTAGAAATGATGTTTTGGACAAAATAAATAGCAAACTATGAGGCAGCTGCAGTTCAAATTTGACCCGCTTCCACCTGAATCGGCGGAAATTTGTCTTTTTCGCGAGAGGTGGATCAAAACTGTTTACACCCAACCATTTTGTCAATTATGCATTAAATATGTCCTAGTATTTTATAAAATTGATTTGGTCCAATTTTGCAACAATTATTTGGGAGGTCCTTCACAAAAAAACTCCTCTTGGGCACTCAAAAAATGGAAAATGTTTTTTTCGTCCAAAGAAAATGAAATTTTCCTTAGGCAACATTGTTTTCCATTCCAGTATGCACCCTTGTGCACAATATGAGATCATTTGAACAAACTATGCCATGAATGTGGCCATAAGATTGATCATTTGGCTTGAAAGCAATTGATCTTCAGAGATGATAGCGCGTTCTGAGAACACTTTTTTAAAATAAGTGCCGTATTACAAGTTTGTTATTTTTCCTGGGAACTTGGCCACATATAATGACACAATGCGAAGGTTTCCAAAATTTTTGATTTTTCTTGAAATTTTTATGCCCGTTTCAAAATGCGATCAAAATGGCGGGAATGACCGTTCCTAGCTAGTTGTTGAATCTTGAATTTTTTTGGTGTTTCTATGATTAAATAGATACTTATGTACCTAGAAATGATTTTTGGAAAAAATAAAGAGCAAACTACGAGGTAGCTACTATTCAAATTTGACCCGCTTCCAACTCAATCGGCGGGAATTTGTCTTTTTCACGAGAGGTGGATCAAAACTTTTTACACCCAACCATTTGATCAATTGTGCATTAAATATGTCCTAGTATTTTAGAAAATTGATTTGGTACAATTTTGCAACAAATATATGATAGGTCCTTCACAAATTTTTTTCATTTTGGGCAACAGAAAATGATTTAAAGTAGCTAGAAAGATCAGGAATGCATACAAATTGGTCCTTATCTATAAAATGTGGTCTAAGTCTAGTGAAAATTTGTGTGGTGCCATTTTGCAAAATATTTTTGATAGCTGCTTCACAAAATCCCTCTATTTTCAATACTTGAAGACTATTTTAAATCACTTATTTTTTGAACCAATGAGATCTCTTCCCACGGATCGAGGACATGGCGCCTATCCATCCATCCATCCATCCATCTCTCCATCCCACATCCATCCATCCATCTATCTACAGAAAAAAGAAAAGAAAAAGATCCCCACCCGCAGCCCAAACCCTAGCTCAGGTCCCCCATCGCACCCCTCCTCCCTCGTCCCCATCTCCTCGCCGCCGCCGCCACCGCCTCCCCGTCCCCTGCAACTTTCCTCGTCGCCAACCTACGGCGCCCGATGCCGCCCGATTTCGGCACCGTTCGACGGTGCCCGATACCCTCCCCTCCGCTCCATCCTCCCCATTGACCAAATCAACCGTGCCCTTCCACCCACACATCGCCGCCGCCACCCACCATCCCATCTGACCTCGCTGCCGCCACCCACCGCCCAGTCTGACCTCATCGCCGGCCGCCCCTCCCGCTCTCTCCCCCCACAGCCGCCGCCCCCTCCCTCTCCTCCCATCAGAAGAGAAGAGGGACCTCCGTTTGTACGAGGGGACGGTTGCATCCTGTCCTCGCGTGGATCGACCCGGACGCGCGTCGTCGTCAAGAGCCGTCGTCAAGGCGCGTTGTCGTGAAGAGCTAGAGACACCATGGGAGTGCAGATCGAGGCGGGGTCCTTCTTCCTCCATCTGCTTCTGCTCTCTCGCCCATCTTCTCCCCATCCCTTCCATTCCCTCCCGCTGCTGCTGGATTTTGGGGGGTGGGGAGAGAGCGATGCCAGTGTCGATGTCGGTTGGCTGATTTGGTTCTTTGCTCCCCGGGTGGCCTCCGCGCATCTCCTTCGCCCGCTCGAGCCGTAGAAGCATGGGCACGAACGGCCCCGCTAGCAGCACTGCCGCCTCATCATCCTCTTTGTCGGCCACTGTCGGCTGCAGCAGCGGCGCGGCCCAGAAGCCGTGGCTGTTCGTCGGGCTCGGGAACCCCGGCAGGATGTACAAGGGGACCCGCCACAACGTAAGATTCCGGTGCTCCAGCTTTCTGGATCACGCTTTGCTTGTCTTGTAAGGAGCTGTGCGTTTTCAGCTGGTAGCCATGTCGACTGTACAAGTTAATCATGATGCAATTCATAAATCCAACTAGTAATTGCTAGAAATTACTGCAATTTTCTGAAGCCGGTTTAACTATGTCTACAAACACTGATGTTGCGTGGCTGAAAAGGCTAAGTAGGCTCGATGCTAAGCTCTTCGCCAGGGTAAAGGTGTTATCTTTTTGGTTGCTTGATACTACAAACTCTTGGATTTCAGTTAACTGTGTACTGTCACGATTAGTGTGATTAGTTGAACTATACTCTGGATTACAGTATGTCACTATTATATCCTGTTGGTAATCATTATGTTGTTGCATACAGGTTGATGAGATGGGGTTCAGACGCCCCAACAAGATCCAGGCCGTCACGCTTCCCATGATCCTCACGTCACCCTACAAGAACCTCGTAGCCGAGGCGCACAACGGCTCCGGCAAGACTACCTGCTTCGTCCTCAGCATGCTCAGCCGCTTCGACCCCAGCTGCAGGACTCCCCAGGCCATCTGCATCTGCCCTACCAGGGAGCTTGCACACCAGGTCCCTCTCTCATCTCATTTAGTCACTGAATACTCCTCTGGCTGCTATTTTTCACCTGTAATCTGATTATTAATGTACCCAAATGTTAATTGGACCTCCTGTCTAGTATAGGACCGTTAGGACCACGATTCCAAGTCACATCGATCTAGCCGGTAACACCTCATATCACATTGCGGCCTCACGCACGGTATCCCCATGGGTGTCGCCTTACCATGGCCCGAGACCGTTTGCACCTTTTGGCTCACGTATATGATAGTGTCGCGAGCATCCATATGACAGAGAACCCGGGCCGACATGGCTAGTCATGAACCCAAAGCGGCACAGACCTATGGGGACAGGCATACATGAATCACATCGAGCATGTCGGTCATCAGCGTGTGAATCCGGGCTGTAGCACTGGGCTAACAGGACTCCGGGGAACCCGGGCTGTAGCAGGCTAGGCAGGACTCCGGAAGTCACTGCGTGACATTTCCCCGAAGGGACAGACATAGGAACGAAGTGAAACACATGCCGGCCAGTCAAGTGTCCTGAGCAGTAGTGCTGGGCTAGCAGGACTCCGGTGAACCGGGCTGTAGCAGACTACTATGGCTCAAGGAGCACTAGACTACATTTCCCCATAAGAGAGGCTGCCAAGGATAAACAACTAGATTGTCAGATCCCACACATACCAAGCATTTCAATCATACACACAATATGCTCGTTATGTGCAATACAACATGGCATCACAACAAAACTCTACAACTCAAGTACTTTATTTAAAGGCTCCAGAGAGCCATACATAACATGTTCATACAGGTAGGGGTCACATGACCCGACACTCAAGTCATACAAGCATACAAGCACATGCGGAAGCAAATAGTCTGAGTACAGACACTAGAAAGCAAGAAGGCTTCTCGAAGCCTGTCTATCTACATAGGGCCCTCCATGGCCAGGATCACCACCTGGGTGGCAAGTCACTCATCGACATCGAGATCTACATAAAACCCATCGGAGGGGGCGGTGTTGTTGTCTGAAAACAGTAATTAAGCAAACATGAGTACAAAGGTACTCAGCAAGTCTTACATCAGAACCTACTATACATGCTCATTCTCAAGAAGGTGGTGGAGTTATTGCAGCAAGCCAGCTTTGACTCTTGGCTAAGCTATCCTACGGGACACCACTAGTCAAATAGTTTTCGCACACAAGTCCACTAATCACCAACACAATACTCCACCCGAGATCCTCCCTCGTCATCCTACGAGAGAGCCATCCTCGGTACTCACACTTATCTTGAGTCTTTTAGTAGTATCCATTAACTTGTCTATGAACTGTATAGGCAACCAAGTAGTCCTTTATCGCGGACGCGGCTATTCGAATAGATGATGTTAACCATGCAGGGGTGTACTTCTTCATACACGCTCTCACCACTTACCGTCGTTTACATGACATGTACTTAGCAACCTTCAAGCGGAAGCCGAACGAGAGTGTCTGCCATGTCCTACCTAGACACTCAAGTCTCTAGTCCAGGTTTATCGCCTATCCAGGTTCCATCCGAAGGGAGTCCGGCCGAGGTTTCCACATACGGCCCCGAACGATGTGAACAGGGTTCTCGAGACACCAAACGGGTGACTCGGTACACCGTGCCACGGTGTATCTACCGCAACATAGCCCACCCCTAGGGTCAGCGCTACGCACGGCCGCCAACACGTAACCTACAAACACCAGAAACTAATTGCAACTCCTGGACAGAGTACTAGGGTGATTAAGAAGCCGAGAGGGTCCATTGGTTTCGGGCCCAATGTATGGTAGTAACTGAATCTTAAATCACACATACAGATCTTAGTTCTTATGGACGGCCTCAATGAAACAACCCACCATGTACTCCTACATGGCCTCTCATCGATACCTTTACCAAATCATGTTCAACACATTCCTCACATTACCGACATAATCATTTCACTCTAGCCCATCACCCAGATGAACCAGACCTGACACAACTCTAAGCATAGCTGGCATAGCAAGGTAGGAAACACATACATGGCTCAATCAACTACTACACATGCTAGTTGGTTTCATCTAGTTACCGTGGCAATGACAGGTCATGCAGAGGATAAGGGTTCAACTACCGTAGCACACAGCAGTTTGAAATGATGTTGTCTTAATACAATAAATGAGAGCAGAGGCGAGAACATGGGATTGTATCGATATGATCAATGGGGCTGCTTGCTTGATGGAGTGGTAGTACGGTACTACGCTTCAGTTGGATACTAGGAGATATCCTCGGAGGCAGGACCTACCACGAAGGACACACAGAACATAATCAACACATGACAATATGCAACAATATGATGCATGCTATGGCATGGCAAAATGATGTGTCCGGCCTAATGCAATGTGAAACAAGTTGAAATGGGTCCATTTGAATGAAGTTAAAGTTCCTATGCATAATAAGTGTGTTAGCTTGTTTCACCTAAACAGCAAGGTTAAATTGGCTTGGCATGCATGAAACCATTACAGATGGATAGACTGAATTTTTCTGATCATTTTTCATATATAATTTGTTTGATTTGGAGCTATGGTTGATTTTCTATGATTTTTAGAAGTTTTGGCTATTTTCTGGAATTTCCTATATAAAATAAATCCAGAAAATGAATAATTGCATCAGCACTGCGTCACTATGATGTCAGCAAGTCAAAGGCGCCAGGGCCAGTCAGACCTGACTGGTGGGCCCCGTCTGTCAGTGTCTCAGCTAACTAACAGAATTAAGTTAGTACTAACTAACTGTCAGTTGGGCCTGGGCCCACATGTCAGTGACCTAAACTAACTAAAATTATTTAGCACCAATCATAAACTAATTAACAGGCCGGCCCCACCTGTCATAGGCTTAGGCGGGAAGTCAACTTGGGCCCACCCGGGTCAAACGTGGTCAACTCGCCAGTCAGTGTGTCAAAGCCTGCCAGCGTTTAACCGCCGGCGAGGCCAGATGCGGCGGCGTGCTGCGGGATTTGCCCACAGGGCACCATTTGATGCGCGGAGAGCAGCTACGAGCAGCTGGTGCTCGCCCGCATCCAGCCATGGTGATGGCTTGGCCGGGGAGTGGCCGGAGCATCGCCGGCGATGAGCTTGGCGGAGGCCGAAGCTCGGGCCAGCTCGTGCGTGTGGCTGCAGTGGCCTAGGCGGCGTGGCGCTAGCACCTACAGCATCTACGCGGTGCGGGGAGTGTGACGGGCACAAGCCCGTGACCAAATGGTCACCGGAGCATCGCCGGTGACGTGGTCAGGCGGCGGCGCGTTCGGGCACAAGAGACGCGGCGTCTACGATATTCTAGGGGCAAAACGGAAAGCACCAGGAGGTTCAGCAGCTCACAGGGAAGCCGCAGGGAGGGTCAGTGTGCTCGGGGAAGGCTCGGTGCGGTCGGAACGACGACGGCGATCTCGGGCGGCCCGAGGTTGAAGACGACAACGACGGCGATGTTGCAGGGGCTCCGGGGTCGTGCGGCTTGGCTAGTCGATGTATTCGATGACGTTGAACCGTCCGGACACGGTGAGAGGGCACGGGGACGGCGTCGGACATGGCTACGGCGAGTGGCGGCAACGGTGACGTCTCGGGCGACGTCGGGGAGGGCGAGAGAGAGGAGCTAGAGGGGAGAGCGAGTGTCTCCGAGGTCGGGGAGAGAGAGGGGGTTCGTCCCACGTCGACAGCTCGACGAGGGGAGCAGCGAGGCGGCAGGCAGCTGCGTGGCACGCATGCTGTGCTCGCCGTCGAGCAGCTGCGTGCCTGCCTGGCCAAGCCAAGCAGCTCGCTGGAGCGGTGGCTGGGCTGGGCCGGCATGTGGGCCTGCTGGGTGGCCCCAAGTAAGCCTTTCTCTTTCTCTCTTTCCTATTTTGTTTTCTTTTTCTATTTTTCTGTAACTCTAGGGCTTTATTAGAAATACTTAGGCACTTACTAAAATCCTGAAAATAACTGTGGGCTCTGTTGGGATTATTCCTAACAACCCTCACTTAAATCCAGAATTATTTGGGCATTTAAAATATTTTATAGCATTTAAATGCCCAAATTCAAATACTTATGATTTAATTCAAAGAATCCAGAATGTCCTAGAAAATAGTGCACCATTTTTGCCAGGGGTTTTAACCCAATCCAGAAATGATGAACATTTTGTGAAGGACATTTTGGGTTCATTGAAAATAATTTTAGTAAACCCTAGTTGTTTCTAGGGGGGATGCTGGGGGTTCTGTCATCCCCATTTTAAGTTTCTGTAAAAGTAGACATGATCCAACACTCTAATGCATGAACCAGCTAGGGTGTGACAACTCACCCCCACTTAAAAGAATCTCGTCCCGAGATTTAGGATCCTCCGGGAAGAAGGTGGGGTACTCGAATCGAAGACGATCCTCCCTTTCCCAAGTGGCTTCTTTCTCGGAATGGTGTGACCATTGAACCTTGAGAAACTTGATATTATGGCGTCGAGTGGTACGCTCGGCTTGATCAAGGGTACGAACGGGATATTCCCGATATGAGAGGTTATCTTGTAGATCAAGCGTTTCGTGGTCCACTCCACGGACAGGATCCGCGAAGCAACGCCTGAGTTGAGAAATGTGGAAGACATCGTGAACTCTGGAAAGATGCGAAGGTAGTTCCAATTGGTAGGCAACTTCTCCTCATTTGTCAAGAATGCGAAAGGGTCCAATGTAACGAGGAGCCAATTTGCCTTTGATACCGAAACGATGGGTTCCCTTTAACGGAGTAACCCGAAGGTAAGCCTTCTCGCCGACTTCATAAGTCATTAGCTTATGTTTACGATCATATTGGCTCTTTTGACGAGATTGGACTGTTTTCAATTTCTCACGAATAACATGAACCTGCTCTTCTGCTTCCTGAATCATATCTGGGCCAAAGAGTTGTCTTTCCCCGGTTTTTGACCAGTTAAGAGGCATTCGACATTTTCGTCCATAGAGAACTTAGAAAGGAGCTTTGCCCAAGCTAGCTTGATAACTATTGTTATAAGCAAACTCCGCGAATGGAAGGCATTTCTCCCAACCCATTCCGAATGAGATGACAGAAGCTCGGAGCATATCTTCAAGAATTTGATTGACTCGCTCTACTTGACCACTTGATTGAGGATGGAAGGCGGTGCTAAAAGAGAGACGAGTTCCCATAGCTTTTTGGAAACTTTCCCAAAATCGAGAGGTGAAGAGACTCCCACGGTCTGAGTTAATTTCCAATGGGACACCATGAAGAGATACTATTCGGGAGATGTATAAATCAGCTAGCTGGCTAGCGGTGATACTCTCACGAACAGGTAGAAAGTGGGGTACTTTGGAAAGATGGTTGATCACGACGAAGATAGCATTATTCCCTCTCCTGGTCCTGGGAAACCCGGTAATGAAATCCATACTGATTTTATCCCATTTCCACTCAGGAATAGCCAGAGGTTGAAGGGTGCCAGCAGGCTGTTGATGCTCTGCTTTAACACGACGACAGACGTCGCAACTAGCAATGTATTGAGCAATTTCTCTCTTTGTCCTAGTCCACCAAAACCTCTGGCGTAGGTCTTGATACATCTTAGTACTACCGGGATGAATGGTGAGAGGGGATTCATGAGCTTCCTTAAGGATCAGCCGCCTCAGGTTTCGTGCCTTGGGAACCACTAAGCGGTTTCCAAAGTATACGACACCTTGATCATCAACGGAGAAACAATTCACGACTCCTTTCTTAATGTTTCCCTTAATACGGGAGATTCCCGGATCTACCTTCTGTGCCTTGATGATCTGATCCATAAGGGTAGTTTTCGCCACCAGGGTGGATAGGAATCCTCGAGGAACAATGTGAAGATTAAGCTTACGAAATTCCTCATGGAGAAGTGGTTGACTTTGTTGTAACATCAGGTTGTTACAATAGGATTTACGACTTAGTGCATCAGCCATGACATTGGCTTTGCCCGGGGTGTAAGTTATTCCTAAGTCGTAATCCGAGATCAACTCGACCCAACGTCTTTGCCTGAGATTCAAATCCGGTTGGGTGAAGATATATTTCAAACTTTGGTGATCGGTGAAGATCTCGCAACGATTACCGAGGAGGTAATGTCGCCAAGTTTTAAGTGCATGGACTACAGCTGCAAGCTCTAGATCATGTGTGGGATAATTTTCCTCATGTGGGTGTAATTGCCGTGAAGCATAGGGAATTACCTGACGATCTTGCATGAGTATGCAACCTAGTCCTTGTCACGAGGCGTCGCAATAGATGATAAAATCCTTGGAGAAATCTGGTGGTACCAGTACGGGAGCAGATGTCAGGCGTCTTTTCAGTTCCTGAAAGCTGAACTCGCACTGTGGGGTCCACTCAAACTTTTTATCTTTCTTGAGGAGTACATTTAGAGGTTTAACAACCTTGGAGAAATTCTCGATGAAGCGGCGGCAGTAGCTCGCTAAGCCAAGGAAGCTCCGAACTTGCTTGACCGTCTCGGGTGGAGTCCAATCAAGGACGGCTTGAACTCGCTCGGGATTGACAGCAATACCCTTACTAGATATTACATGGCCTAGATAGGTCACTTCTGGCAACCAAAATTCACACTTGGAGAATTTGGCATAAAAGCGATGCTCTCGAAGTTTCGTCAATACCAGCCTTAGATGTTCGGTATGTTCCTCTTCATTCTTGGAGTAGATGAGTATATCATCGAGGTATACTACGACGAATTTATCCAAATACTCCATGAAGACCGAGTTCATTAACCGGGAGAGGGTGGCTGGGGCATTGGTTAAACCGAAGGACATAACGGTGTACTCGTATTGGCCATAACGGGTAACAAAGGCCGTTTTGGGAATGTCCCCGTTTCTGATTTTGATTTGATGGTAGCCCAACCTCAAATCCATCTTGGAAAAGACTGAGGATCCATTGAGCTGGTCATACAGATCGTTGATCCTGGGAAGCGAATACTTGTTCTTGATAGTGACCAAGTTGACAGGTTGGTAATCTACAACCATCCGATCCGTTCCATCCTTCTTCTTGACGAAGAGGACGGGCAAGCCCAACGAGAGGAACTAGGATGGATGAAAACCTTTTTCAAGGACTCATCGAGTTGGTTCTTAAGCTCGGCTAGTTCTAAGGGTGACATCTTATAGGGTCTTCTAGAAATTGGAACGGTTCCTGGAACAAGGTCTATCACAAACTTGACATCCCTGTCAGGTGGAACACCCGGCAGTTCTTCTGGAAAGACATCCAGGAAGTCTCGGACTACCGGAATATCTTCAAGGTCTGAAGAGGGTTGGCATTTAGGGAGTAAAGCTGGCGCTTGGCCACTCGAGTTAAGACATTGACTGTCTTGCCCGATGGGTGAGTAAGTTGAACGGTTCTAGTGGCACAATCAATCTTAGCATAATGAGCTGACATCCAGTCCATACCCAAGATGATGTTTATGTCCGAGGACTTGAAAGCTATTAAAGATGCAAGGAAGACAAGTCTATCGACAAGAATTTCGTTCCCATGGCTTACTCTAGAAGTTTGCCATTTGGAACCCGGAGTTTGAATTACCATGGAGGTGGGCATGTCATGGAATGTCGTGTTATGCAATCGAGCATAGTTCTCGGATATGAATGAATGAGATGATCCAGTATCGAAAAGAACAGATGCCGGATGGCAATTAACAAGGAGCGTACCAAGGACGACGTTAATTAGGATCCTCATGAGCCTCCTCAGCTGAGACATAGTTGACATGGCCACGTGAAGTGGTGACCGGCTTGGCGTAGAATGTCTTTCCCGCAGGCTTACCACGGCCAACGGACTTTCCAGACTGATTGGGGTTATTGTTCTGGGGACACTCTCGAATATAGTGACCCGGCTCTCCACACTTGAAACATGTCACAACATTGGGGTGTGGAGCAGCATTAGCAGCGGGGCCACCATAGGGCTTGGACGGTGCAAACTGCTGGTTGGGACGAGGCACCTCAAAGGATGGCCTCGGAATGAACCTAGGTGGCAGTGTTGTGCTTGGAATCCACACCCGGCACTTCTGAGATCCAGAGCCAGATGAAGAACCAAAATCACGAGAGTGCTTGCGTGAAGCGTCATAGTTAGACTGGCCTGTCTCAGCACTGATGGCTTTATTGACCAACTTCTGAAAGGAGGTGCACTCGTGCAGACGAAGATCGCGGCGAAGCTCAGGGCTAAGTCCCTTGCGGAACCTTGCCTGCTTCTTAGCGTCGGTGGATACCTCTTCAGGAGCATATCGTGCCAGATTCCCAAATTCATGACTATATGCATCTACAATCAGTCTTCCTTGGGTGAAATTGCAGAACTCTTCCCTCTTGCGATCTATGAGACCTTCCGGGATGTGATGCTCACGGAAAGCCTCACTGAATTCAGCCCAAGTAGTGATTTGGCCGACCGGGCACATAGCTTCAAAGTTTTCCCACCAAAGGCTAGAAGGGCCTTCGAGGTGATAGGTGGCATAAGTAACCTTATTAGCTTCGGCTACGTTGGTAGAACGTAGCTTGTGGGTGATGCTGCGAAGCCAGTCATCCGCGTCGAGGGGCTCAACGGAATGGTTAAACTTTGGTGGGTACGACTTGATGAAGTCATTGATTGACACCAAGTCATTTCGTTGATGGTGTGCAGTGTTCTGCTCAATCCGCTCCAGCAAGCGGTTAGTTTCACGCTTGTTTCTTTTCGCCTCCAGCATCACTTTGGCCAGAGAAGGCGGGTGAGGCAGATTTTCACCCCTAACTGCACTGGCTTCCCCCTGCTCCGGGGCAGCAGGGTTGCTACGGGTGTTGACCATCCTAGGAGAAAACAAGACAACGGTTTAGATAAGGATGGCACAACTTAGCAAGGAAGTGCAGAATGTAATGGATAACATGGAATGCTAAGATGTTCATTGCACGACATGGTAATATAGAAGCTGCCATATATATACCATTGGTCATACACACCGTACATAGTTTAGTACAAGCCCAGGCTAGAGTACAACTACGGTGAAAGACATTACATCTCATCGAAGGCATTCCAAGCTCCTATACATTATTTTTCTACACCTCCGGAGCGTGATACACACCAAGTCGTATCCCACGGTCACGCAGGACTGTGGAGAATACAACTACTACAATACTAGTGAAACTACTACTAGCTCAGACGGCTCCGTAGTAATCCTCATAGAAGTCGCCACCAAAGCCTGGAAGTGGAACATGATCATCTGGGAACAGACGGTCCTGCGGAGCCTGCGGACCATAGGGACTCGGATGTGGCCTCGGTCCCACAGGTGGTGGCAGACGGGGACCACGAGGAGGGTGATGCCTCCTACATCATGCCACTCCATACAATCTGGCAATCCAGACCGTACAGGGTACAAGTCCCTCATGTCCATGTATCCTGCCTGCACCGCAGGTGCAAACCGAGTCAAAGTGGCCCAATGATCAGCACGAGCGTGGAAAAGCTCCATACGCAAGGCCCGATTTTCGCGGTCCTTATCCTCGAGCATCTCTGCAGTGGTGCGGAGTAGTGACTCCTCATGTGTAGAGTCATAGTACAAGGCCTGATAGTACCCCTGTGCTTCGGGAAGTGAGGCTGGCATGTATCAGAAATCGGTGTTCTGTAGCAAGGCAGTCCTGGCTCGAATGATAGTCATCGTTGAATAGGCTGCATCCTGGACAAACATCTCAATAGTGACCCCAAGTCCATAGGAACAGTGAAGGGGCTCAGTGGCTCCAGGATAAGAGGGATATATCCTGACGGTACAAAGGTACTAGCTCTGGTTGAAGTCTCTGAACTGCTCCTCGATGGTATATTCCAGATACCAGCGATAGCCTGACTCAACCATCACTCGAACCAACATGGCCGTGTGGCCGGGCACATCAAGGCACCGGGTCAAACGAACCACTTGGTTCTGCGAACGGGTGGCCATCTGAAAGCACAGAATAATGCAAAGGCATTAGAATTTTCTAGGGGAAATCGGACAACATAACGGCTGTAAATGCTCAGAAAAAGATTTGAGACATCCACAACAGTTTGCAATACCACTCAACAACATCATACCAAGGTTCTGATTCAACTGGAAACATACTAAAAGTAGTAGGAACTGTACTGAGGCTTGTAACAACAATCCTATAAGCTACTACGGATTAGTAACACAAGAACCTGATAGAAGCAGAGGGCCTAGTCCTCAACCCATGTTGAATGAGAAGAGAATGACTCAGATCAGACGGCATAAGGTAAAGGAGTAAAAGAGCCTTACGTTCCCTCCCACAATCAATTCCCCTACATATAACTAAAGCATTTCTAGACTCGACATCGACCAGTTTGGCTCAGCGAACATACAGGCAGTCCGGCTCTGATGCCGACGCTGACCCCGATTCCAAGTCACATCGATCTAGCCGGTAACACCTCATATCACATTGCGGCCTCACGCACGGTATCCCCACGGGTGTCGCCTTACCATGGCCTGAGACCGTTTGCGCCTTTTGGCTCACGTATATGATAGTGTCGCTAGCATCCATATGACAGAGAACCCGGGCCGACATGGCTAGTCGTGAACCCAAAGTGGCACAGACCTATGGGGACAGGCATACATGAATCACATCGAGCATGTCGATCATCAGCGTGTGAATCCGGGCTGTAGCACTGGGCTAACAGGACTCCGGGGAACCCGGGCTGTAGCAGGCTAGGCAGGACTCCGGAAGTCACCGCGTGACATTTCCCCAAAGGGACAGACATAGCAACGAAGTGAAACACACGACGGCCAGTCAAGTGTCCTGAGCAGTAGTGCTGGGCTAGCAGGACTCCGGTGAACCGGGCTGTAGCAGACTACTATGGCTCAAGGAGCACTAGACTACATTTCCCCATAAGAGAGGCTGCCAAGAATAAACAACTAGATTGTCGGATCCCACACATACCAATCATTTCAATCATACACACAATATGCTCGTTATGTGCAATACAACATGGCATCACAACAAAACTCTACAACTCATGTACTTTATTTAAAGACTCCAGAGAGCCATACATAACATGTTCATACAGGTAGGGGTCACATGACCCGAAACTCAAGTCATACAAGCATACAAGCACATGCGGAAGCAAATAGTCTGAGTACAGACACTAGAAAGCAAGAAGGCTTCTCGAAGCCTGTCTATCTACATAGGGCCCTCCATGGCCAGGATCACCACCTGGGTGGCAAGTCACTCATCGACGTCGAGATCTACATAAAACCCATCGGAGGGTGCAGTTTTGTTGTCTGAAAACAGTAATTAAGAAAACATGAGTACAAAGTACTCAGCAAGTCTTTCATCAGAACCTACTATACATGCTCATTCTCAAGAAGGTGGTGGAGTTATTGCAGCAAGCCAGCTTTGACTCTTGGCTAAGCTATCCTATGGGACACCACTAGTCAAATAGTTTTCGCACATGAGTCCACTAATCACCAACACAATACTTCACCGGAGATCCTCCCTCGTCATCCTACGAGAGAGCCATCCTCGGTACTCACACTTATCTTGAGTCTTTTAGTAGTATCCATTAACTTGTCTATGAACTCTATAGGAAACCAAGTAGTCCTTTACCGTGGATGCGGATATTCGAATAGATGATGTTAACCCTGCAGGGGTGTACCTCTTCATACATGCTCTCACCACTTACCGTCGTTTACATGACATGTACTCGACAACCTTCAAGCAGAAGCCCAACAAGGGTGTCGGCCACAGCCTACCTAAACACTCAAGTCTCTAGTCCAGGTTTATCGCCTATCCAGGATCCATCCGCAGGGAGTCCAACCTAGGTTTCCACATACGGGCCCGAACGATGTGAACATGGTTCCCGAGACACCAAACTGGTGACTCGGTGCACCGTGCCACGGTGTATCTACCGCAACATAGCCCACCCCTAGGGTCAGCGCTATGCACGGCCCCCAACATGTAACCTACAAACACCAGAAACTAATTGCAACTCCTGGACAGAGTACTAGGGTGATTAAGAAGCCAAGAGGGTCCATTGGTTTCAGGCCCAATGTATGGTAGTAACTGAATCTTAAATCACACATACATATCTCAGTTCTTATGGACGGCCTCAATGAAACAACCCACCATGTACTCCTACATGCCCTCTCATCGATACCTTTACCAAATCATGTTCAACACATTCCTCACATTACCGACATAATCATTTCACTGTAGCCCATCACCCAGATGAACCAGACCTGACACAACTCTAAGCATAGCCGGCATAGCAAGGTAGGAAACACATACATGGCTCAATCAACTCCTACACATGCTAGTGGGTTTCATCTAGTTACTGTGGCAATGACAGGTCATGCAGAGGATAAGGGTTCAACTACCATAGCACACAGCAGTTTGAAACGATGTTGTCTTAATGCAGTAAATGAGAGCAGAGGCGAGAACATGGGATTGTATCGATATGATCAATGGGGCTGCTTGCCTGATGGAGTGGTAGTAGGGTACTGCCCTTCAGTTGGATACTCAGAGATATCCTCGGAGGCAGGACCTACCACGAAGGACACACAGAACATAATCAACACATGACAATATGCAACAATATGATGCATGCTATGATGTGGCAAAATGATGTGTCCTGCCTAATGCAATGTGAAACAAGTTGAAATGGGTCCATTTGAACCAAAGATTCATATGGAAGTTAAAGTTCCTATGCATAATAAGTGTGTTAGCTTCTTTCACCTAAACAGCAAGGTTAAAGTGGTTTGTCATGCTTGAAACCATTACAGATGGATAGACTGAATTTTTCTGATCATTTTTCATATATAATTTGTTTGATTTGGAGCTAATCCTAAACTAATTAACAGGCCGGCCCCACCTGTCATAGGTTCAGGGGGGAAGTCAACTTGGGCCCACACGGGTCAGACGTGGTCAACTCGCCGGTCAGCGGGTCAAAGCGTGCCGGCGTTTAGGCGCCGGCGAGGCCAGACGCGGCGGCATGCTGCGGGATTTGCCCACAGGGTACCATTTGATGCGCGGAGAGCAGCTACGGGTAGCTGGTGCTCGACCGCATCCAGTCGTGGTGATGGCTTGGCCGGGGAGTGGCCGGAGCATCTCCGACGACGAGCTTGGCAGAGGCCGAAGCTTGGGTCAGCTCGTGCGCGTGGCTGTAGTGGCCTAGGCGGCGTGGCGCTAGCACCTACAACATCTACGCGGCGCGGGGAGTGTGACGGGCACAAGCCCGTGAACAAATGGTTACCGGAGCATCGCCGGTGACGTGGTCAGGCGGCGGCGCGTTCGGGCACAAGAGACACGGCGTCTACGGTATTATAGGGGTGAAACGAAAAGCACGGGGAGGTTCAGCAGCTCACAGGGAAGCCGCAGGGAGGGTCAGTGTGCTCGGGGAAGGCTCGGTGCGGTCGGAATGGCGACGGCGATCTCGGGTGGCCCGAGGTTGAAGACGACGGCGACGACGATGTTGCAGGGGCTCCGGTGTCGTGCGGCTTGGCTAGTCAACATAGTCGACGACGGCGAACCGTCCGGACACGGTGAGAGGGCGCGGGGACGGCGTTGGACATGGCTGCGGCGAGCGGCGGCGACGGTGACGTCTCACGCGACGTCAGGGAGGGCGAGAGAGAGGAGCCAGAGGGGAGAGTGAGTGTCTGTGAGGTCGGGGAGAGAGAGGGGGTTCGTCCCACGTCGACTACTCGACGAGGGGAGCGGCGAGGCGGCGGGCAGCTGCGTGGCACGCATGCTGTGCTCGCCGTCGAGCAGCTGCTTGCCTACCTGGCCAAGCCAAGTAGCGCGCTGGAGCGATGGCTGGGCTGGGCTGGGCTGGCAGGTGGGCCTGCTGGGTGGCGCCAGGTAAGCCTTTCTCTTTCTCTCTTTCCTGTTTTGTTTTGTTTTACTATTTTTCTGTAACTTTAGGGCTTTGTTAAAAATACTTAGGCACTTACTAAAATCCTGAAAATAATTGTGGGCTCTGTTGGGATTATTCCTAACAGCCCTCACTTAAATCTAGAATTATTTGGGCATTTAAAATATTTTATAGCATTTAAATGCCCAAATTCAAATACTTATGATTTAATTCAAAGAATCCAGAATGTCCTAGAAAAGAGTGCACCATTTTTGCGAGGGGTTTTAACCCAATCCAGAAATGATGAAAATTTTGTGAAGGGCATTTTGGGTTCATTGAAAATAATTTTAGTAAACCCTAGTTGTTTCCAGGGGGGTGCTGGGGGTTCTGTCATCCCCATTTCAAGTTTTTGTAAAAGTAGACATGATGCAACACTCTAATGCATGAACCAGCTAGGTGTGACAAGGACAAGTCAGTGAATGCTAGTATGTCTTTTACTAAATTCATCAGATAGTTAACTCACTGTGAGATGTCCACTCTTGTTTTGTTAATTCATCAGATAGCAGGAAATTCTGCCCTGCTTTGCCGAACTGTTTTTGACCATGTTTGCACGCGTTGCGTGTTCTGTGCAGGTGTTGATGTAGGCAGATCTATTCCTGACCGAGCTGACCAGCATGTGCGAGAGGAGCACGGAGAAGGGCTCTATGTGGGTCACCATGAAGCGATGTGAGAGACCCCCTACTCTTATAGCTGGTTCGTGTGGTGTGGGTTGTAGATTTGATGGGTTCAGCAACTCTGATGTGACGAGTTGTTTGATGTGCGCAGCGTCGATGAAGTGTCAGGCTAGGTTGAAGAAGATGGCGAGTAAGGGGGGGCCTGTTGAGTACCGGTGCCTGGTCTACGCCACCGATGGCAAGAGGAACATCTCCACCTCGATATTATTCACTTTCTCTCTGCTGCTCGTTCGGCATTTTGTCTGTTGGATGTGTTTTGCCTTGATTCTGTGCCTGATGGTAATCAGGTTGCCATTATTTAGCCCCCTTGTGTGCTATGATTGTGAATTATAGATCAGACATTTGCATATTTCCTTCGTGTATTTGCTGTATGAACTGAAACAACTCCAGTTGGCACACATGCTAAATAGAAGTTTTGTTGGTTGTTACTTCCAATTGAGGACTGTTTGTTGGTTTTGAGAAATCGATAGGTAGGTCGGTAAATATAATGGAAGAACTTATATTAGATTTTCGTTGGTTTCTGAAAGTGCAACTATCCCTAGGTGGTTTTGGTAATTCCTAACAACATATAGCTCATTGAGGTAATGCTATTCCAAGATTAATATTTCAGGAAAAGCTCAATGAATGGCATGGCATGGATGAGGAAAGAGGACCCCTCAAAATACTAAGGACAAAAAGATTGGCTCAAGCTCAAAGCTCAAGACTCTACATTTTATATTTTAGTGATCCAAGATCACATTGAGTCTATAGGAAAAGCCAATACTATCAAGGAGGGATGAGGTGTTGCTTGATGAGATTCTTGCTTCATAGTGCTTAGTGATATGCTCCAAAACCCTCAACTACCTTCCCAGATCCACATATGACCTAAACCAAAAGTCAAACTCGGCCCCACCGATTTTTTCTATCCGGCGCCACCGAGTTTCAGATGTCATAGCCACTGCCACAAACCCTAGGCAAATTGGTCTCACCGATAGGGATTTCGGTCACACCGAGATGGGGATGTAATCTCTCTGTTTCCCTTCGTAACGTTTCGGTCCTACCGAGATGAGCGATCGGTCCCACCGAGATTGCAATGTAAACTCTCTGATTCCCTTTTGTAACATTTCAGTCCCACCGAAATGAGCGATCGGTCCCACCGAGTTTACCTGACCAACTCTCTGGTTAGCTTATTACCAAAATCGGTCCCACCGAGTTTGTGTAATCGGTCACACCGAGATTACGTTATGCATTAACCCTAACCATATCGGTCCTACTGGGTTGCATCTCAGTCCCACCGAAAATCCTAACGGTCACTAGGTTTTGCTAAATCGGTTGGACCGAGTTTCTTAATTCGGTCTCACCGAGATTGGTAAATTGTGTGTAACGGTTAGTTTTTGTGTGGAGGCTATATATACCCCTCCACCCACTCTTCATTCATGGAGAGAGCCATCAGAACAAACCTACACTTCCAACCTATATTTTCTGAGAGAGAACCATCTACTCACGTGTTGAGGCCAAGATATTCCATTCCCACCATATGAATCTTGATCTCTAGCCTTCCCCAAGTTGCTTACCACTAAAATCTTCTTTCCACCAAATCCATATCCTGTGAGAGAGAGTTGAGTGTTGGGGAGACTATCATTTGAAGCACAAGAGCAAGGAGTTCATCATCAACACACCATTTGTTACTTCTTGGAGAGTGGTGTCTCCTAGATTGGCTAGGTGTCACTTGGGAGCCTCCGACAAAGATTGTGGAGTTGAACCAAGGAGTTTGTAAGGGCAAGGAGATCGCCTACTTCGTGAAGATCTACCGCTAGTGAGGCAAGTCCTTCGTGGGCGATGGCCATGATGGGATAGACAAGGTTGCTTCTTTGTGGACCCTTCGTGGGTGGAGCCCTCCGTGGACTCGCGCAACCGTTACCCTTCGTGGGTTGAAGTCTCCATCAACGTGGATGTACGATAGCACCACCTATCGGAACCACGACAAAAACATCCGTGTCTCCAATTGCGTTTGAATTCTCCAAACCCTTCCCTTTACATTCTTGCAAGTTGCATGCTTTACTTTCCGCTGCTCATAGACTCTTTGCATGCTTGCTTGAATTGTGTTAAGATTTCTTGACTTGTGCTAAGATAGCTAAAATCTGCCAAAGACTAAAATTGGGAAAAGGATAGATTTTTAATTGCTCAAGTAGTCTAATCACCCCCTCTAGACATACTTTCGATCCTACAGTTTCAGAATGTCTGTTTCATGGTATTTTCTGATAATGGAAGAACTTATATTAATCTGCTGGTTGTTGGCTTCTATGTACTCCCTCCTTAATTCAAATCTGAGACACTTATTTTTGATCGGAGGGAGTACATGCTTGTAACAGCCTTGAACTAGTCATTTCAGAATTCAGATAGAAACTACCTTTTGGGGAGCCTTCTATTCAGACATAGCCTTGACATGGTCGACCATTAACCCTCTTTGTTTTTCAAGTACAAAATTGGCCATAGTTTTGTACATGACGTGTTTGGTGCATCTCTTTTCAGGTACGAGATGGCTTTGACCATAATTGGTCTTGCTGGCATCGCCGTCATGGGGTAGAACCTTGCCCTCAACCTTCTCCCGCTCCCTTTTTGCTCAGGCGGTGGTGCACATCCCGCGCTAGTTCAAGGTGTCGGACTGGTTCCTGAACAAGAAAAAGGACTACAAGGACGTGAGGTTCTCCTAGGTCGTCTCTAACGCCGTCGACATGAAGCTCAGGGATGACCTTGAGAGGCTCAAGAAGATCAGGTATAACCTCGCTGTTCCCTGTTCTTTTCCCCCCTTACTATTGGTTGATATATAACTATGTGTTAGATTCAACTACTGAAGATGCTTGCACTTCATATCAGGACTAGCAGTTTGTGTCTTGCCTGGTAGTATACAATTTAATTTGCTATTATTAGCTAGGGTTGTTGATAGACTTAATTTTCTGCT
Source organism: Triticum urartu (assembly GCF_003073215.2). Lineage (NCBI taxonomy): Eukaryota > Viridiplantae > Streptophyta > Magnoliopsida > Poales > Poaceae > Triticum > Triticum urartu. The sequence goes on from NC_053026.1 coordinate 623,212,225, forward strand.
AGAAGTCAAATCTCCTAAACACAAGAATGCCTAAAATGTCAGGGTAGCAAGTACTAGCCCTGTGCTTCATTCAATGTACCATTCTGGTGTCTATGCATGTATGGGCTAGCTTTTTGTGTAGAATAGTGAGTTGATGCTTCTTTCTACAGAAATACAACATGTTAGCTCTATGGATGTTTATTTACCTGCAACTTCTGCCAGCTCTAACTTGGTTATATAACAGCTCAATTTAGTCAATCTTTGGGGTGTTGATACACTATTGTGCAAGTTCTATGGTATGTGAGTTCCTTCTATTGCTGCAAGCATTAACACAATATGTCATGTGCAGGGAGCTCTGCATCCGAGTCTCGTCCATCCTCGGCAGCAAGGAGCTGTGCCAAGGGAGCAAGCAGCGCTGCTGGTTACTTGGGGCCAGATCGAGTAAGATGGCGCACCATGGCATGTGGCAGCCTATTTTGCTTCCAAGAGCAGTACTGTTTATTTGAAATGAGATGTACTCGTCTACTGCCAAGAAAAAATTGAATGATTGTCATGTACTTTCTATGATGTAGTGAGCTGTAGGAGTGAAATGAAATTTTATCTGCTGTTGTATGTGTTATTTTCCTGTAATGTGTTGTGTACATTTTACTTGAACATTAAATTCTCCAAAAAATGTTCTTACTGGACCTGATAGTGGCCACGACCCAGTTATACTTGTGTTATTAAGATGCCATGGCCCAAAATAACCTGGGCTGAAAAGCTATTCAGAAGTACTATAAGCAGGCCTCGACTCAAATAGAAAATAGAAACAAAAAGGAAACGAACTATGTGGAAAGGTAAAGGCCCATGATAGAAAAGGCCCAAAAAAACAAAGGAAAAAACACAAATAGGCTGAATTAATTGTCTTGGCCCATGTAAAACACCGAATCAGACCAGGCTGAATCTTGTCAGTGACCTTTTCGAGTGGTGGCAATTTTGCCACGTCAGATTGCCACGTCGGATCCGACGTGGCCTGGGCAGACAGCCAGTGACCAAAACAAAAGGTCATGGGTTCAATGACCTTCTGTTAAAGGTCGTTAATTTCAGTTTATGACCGCGAGCTTTTGACCTTCTGTTTTTGGTCACAAAAAGGTCGCGAATGAAAAACTATGACCTTTCAGCGGCCAATAGTAAGGGTCACAAGTTGACATATTTCTTGTAGTGCCGGCGGCCGAGGAGTCATCCTTGGGCGCCACCCCGACGATCTCTGGAACCTCCCCCCAGTCTGGGAAGGTCCTTTAGGACACCACCTCGTCATCACCCTTGGCCAAGGCAGAGTGAGCAGGCGGCGGTGACATGCTAGCCATCTCCTTTGAATCTAGCGAACCCTCTATAGAGGATCGCGGTGAGCTATCGCGGGCCAGACTGCGATGACATAATTTAAACATATTAATATCACAAAATTGAAAGACCAGGCATTTGGATGTGCATAAGGTTTTTGGTACTTATGAGGCAGCCCGAGACTTGGTGCGGGGCATTCGCTCCGGACTGCTAACAACATCCCACGCGGAGTTATCCGAAAGGGAGCCCTTCCCCCTCTTGGGCGCCTTCAGCTCCAAATTTGGGGAGGCCCCCCTTTTCTTCCTCCCCCCAGGGGGAGTCGCTTTCTTCCTCCTCCTCGTCGTCGTCTTCGATGGCTGAAGAGTGAGTCTCGTCTTCGGACGTCACGTCCGAAGCACCTTTTCGGCGAAGGCCACTCCGGGCCCCCTTGGACGTTTTCTTGGCCTTCTTCTCTGGCACATCATAAGGCGTCGGAAACAACATCTTTGTCAGAAGTGGGTGTCTTGGTCTTCAGGCAGCGGAGCCGGACAGTTAATCTGCCCCGCAATGTCCATCCAGGCCTAAAAATTTGATAGGAAGGCTTAGACTCCTTCTCAAAATATGCCAGTAAAGGCTATACCTTGAAAACATGAAAGAAATTAATGAATTAGCTTGGCATTTTAAACTTAGCCCGCGATCCTCGGTCGTAGGCGGTGGTGTCTCGCCGGCCTTGAAGAGCACTTTCCAAATGTCTGCGTGTGTCGTGCCAAATAGCTCTAGCAGCGTCTGGTGCTTGGCCGGATCGAACTCCCACAAATAGCAAGTCCGGCGTTGGCACGGAAGGATCCGGTGAATGAGCATAATCTGGATCATGTTGACAAGTTTGATTATCTTGGTTATCATGTTCTGGACACACGTCTGGAGCCCAGTTAGCTCGTTCGAAGAACCCCATGTTAGGCCCTTCTCTTGCCAGGAGGTGAGCCGCATCGGAACTCCAGATCGGAGTTCGGGGGCCGCCGCCCAGTTAGTGTCGCGCGGCTCAGTGATGTAGAACCACCCCGATTGCCACCCCGTCACCGTCTCCACAAAGGAGCCTTCGGGCCATGTGACATTGGGCATCTTACCCACCATAGCACCTTCGCACTCTGCTTGTTGGCCTCTCACTACCTTCGGCTTTACATTCAAGGTCTTCAGCCATAGGCCGAAGTGAGGTGGGATACGGAGAAAGGCCTCGTAAACGACTATAAATGCCAAGATGTTGAGGATAAAGTTGGGGGCTAGATCGTGGAAGTCCAGCCCGTAGTAAAACATCAGTCCGCGGACAAACGGGTGGAGAGGGAATCCCAGCCCATGGACGAAATGTGTGAGAAACACAACTCTCTCATGGGGCTCTGGGGTAGGGACAGTCTGTCCCTTGGCCGGGAGACGGTGAATGACCTCCTTGGCCAGATATCCGGCCTCTCGGAGCTCCTTGATGTCTTTCTTCTTAATAGAGGAGGCCATCCACTTGCCTCCAGCTCTGGATCCAGACATGGTTGGAGTGCTTTCTCCGGTGGGAGAAGCTAGAGCTTGGGCATTGGAGCTCAAGAATGGATGGGCAGAGGAAGGAGAAGGTGTGGGTGAATGAGGACGAATCCTTATCTCCTTATAAAGGCTGCGGATGTCAAACACTTTTCTATTCACCTTAAAACTCGCCTATTCCCAAGGGATGTGTGAACGACACGGTTGGGTTACCCACGCCCGTATTGATAAGAATCCCGTAATGAGGGGACACGATCTCTGCTTTGACAAGACGTGCATATGGCAACCGCGTCTCGAAACATGGAGCGGCACACGAAAAACGGTTCGAAATTATGACCGGACAGATGTGATGTCATGTTACAGAAAGTTATCAGCAGATTGGACTCGTGTAAAATTATATTCTCTCTGTGGTTGTGTGTGGTGTGTGTTACAGGTCCGGACACGTTCAATACATCCAAAGACTATTTTGGAGTTTGGAAGGAGGAAGCCGCCTTGCAATGCCGAAGACAGGCCTACGCGCCGAATACCTTGCCATTGAAGTCAGGTTCAGGGGTTACTGAGGGAGTCCTGGACTAAGGGATCCTCGGGCGTCCGGCTTGTAGCCATGGGCCGGACTGATGGGCTGCGGAGATACGAAGACCGAAGACTGCACCCGTGTCCAGATAGGACTCCCCTTGGTGTGGAAGGCAAGCTTGGCAACCAAATATGTAGATTCATTTCTTTGTAACCGACCTTGTGTAACCCTAGATCCTCCCGGTGTCTATATAAATCGGAGGACTTAGTCCGGAGGAGAGACATTACCATAACCATACAAGCTAAGCCTCTAGGGTTTAGCCATTACGATCTTGTGGTAGATCAACTCTTGTAATACTCATATTCATCAAGATCAATCAAGCAGGACGTAGGGTATTACCTCCATAGAGAGGGCCCAAACCTGGGCAAAATATTGTGCCCCCTGTCTCCTGTTACCATCGACCTTAGACGCACAGTTCAGGACCCCCTACCCGAGATCCGCCGGTTTTGACACCGACAGAAGCCCCCGGATATTATGGGAGTATACATTTAAGGATGTGTACCTCATAAGTGTGCACTCTAGCCGCACAAGAGCTATAAAGCTAGATAAAAATTTAAAGAGAGAGAATGTAATGCCCCAGATGTAACTTTCCCAATTTGTACTCCAACTCTTGCCGTTTCCGGCGTTAAGTTATATTTATTTATCAGGTTCGGGTCTTTGTCTCCGCGTGTTGTTTTCGTTTTTCATGCATCTCATATCATGTCATCATGTGCATTGCATTTGCATAGGTGTTCGTCTCATGCATCCGAGCATTTTCCCCGTTGTCCGTTTTGCATTCCGGCACTTCGTTATTCTCCGGTGGCCATTTCTAGCTTTCTTTCGTGTGTGGGGATTAAACATTTCCGGATTGGACCGAGACTTGTCATGCGGCCTTGGGTTACTACCGGTAGACCGCCTGTCAAGTTTCGTACCATTTGGACTTCGTTTGATACTCCAACGGTTAACCGAGGGACCGAAAAGGCCTCGTGTGTGTTGCAGCACAACACCCCTCCAATTTGGCCCAAAACCCACCAAACTCTGCTCCATGTCCTAGAGCGTTCGATCGCGATCGCGTGGCTGAAAACCGCTCCTCATTTGGACTCTCCTAGCTCTACTTATGCCTATTTATACCCCCTCCATTCGGATCTTCTTCCCCGTCAAAACCCTAGTCTAAAAAAAAAACCAGATCTCGCCGCCGACGGACGTGTCCGCCTCGGCCGGACAACATCCGCCACCTCCGCCGCACCAACCGTCCGCCGCCACGTGTCCCTCGCGGGACCGCTTCGCCGCCGCCGCCGCGAGGCCAGCCGAGCCCGACGCGGGCCCCCGCGGCCCAGTCCTCCGCCCCGCCGCCGTCTGCCCAGGCGCCGCCCTCCTCTCCGCGTCCGGCCGCCGCAGGAGCCCGGAGCCGCCGCGCGCGCTCGCTGCCGGCGCCACCTCGCCGCCACGCCGCCCGCGCCCGGCCGCCCCTCGTCGCCGGCGCTGCCCGCCGTCCAGCGCCGCCCCGGGCGCCTCGTCGCCGGCGCCGCCCCCGGCCTCTTCCTCCCCGCCGGCCGCCGTCCCCGCCATTTCCGGCAAGCCTCCGGCGAGTTCGTGCTACAGTACCCCGGCGTGAACAGTACCTGAGATCCCGATCCAGATCTGAACAGTAAACCCTAGGGGGTTGACTTTTTCTCTCTCCCTCTAATCTTTTATGCAATCTTTGACTGCCCGTAACTTTGCATCCGTAGCTCCGTTTTGGACAAATGATATATCAAAATGTTCGTATCGACGAGTTCATAATTTCATTCCATTGGATCATTTTCATTTGAGTTCATCTTGATGCCCAAAATGCTGTTAGAAGGAGGCTTCGTGAGTTAATTGTCAGATCTGCTAGTTCATCTTAGACTTTTGTCATTTTTGCCATGATTATTGTGTGCATGCTAAGCCTGTGAGTCCTTCATATGTTTTGTTAAGCATTTTGTCTTCTTTCCAGAGGTGCAACCCATGCATTTTTAGGATGTGTGTGGTGACTTGTGCAAGCTTGCAAAGTGAGGCACCCGGTAAATCTGTTTTCAGGGACTTAGTAGTTTTCACTAAGTCTGGGATATTTTAGTTCATGATGCCATATGTTCAGCTTGTTTCCTAATGATCCGTGCCTCTTTTCAGGATGATCAGTAAGGGACTTTTGTTATTCATGTTATGCTCTATCCATCCATGTCTTTGTTTGCAATTATGGAGCACCATAGCTTGAGTCAATCGAGCTCTACTTTTGCTTCGAGGTGAATCTGGGCAGATCGTCAACTCGTTTGCGATTTTGCCGGCGTTGTTGTAGTTGATCCGTGCATGCTATGCCATTGTTCTTGCCATGTCTAGCTTTTATTTTGTTCCTTCTTAATAGATGTATGCTTGCCTTGCTGTGACTTGCACCATGATGAGTGCATCGAGCTCGTTTACATGCCTTCGTGAGTTATATTTCAGCATGTCTCAGTTTTCACTAAGTCTGGAAACTGATTGTGTTTTATGCTATGTTCGTGTGCCCGTTAATATATTTTGTGATCCCTTTTGGCCCCAGGTCACTTTGGGACTTTTGTTAAGCGCGTTGAGTAGCTCCATGCCATGTTATAACTTGTTATGTTCAGGTCATGTATCATGTTGTTTTGCTGCTCCGAAGAGAGCATCGTGATCTGAAATTTCAGACTAGCGTTAATTTCACTAAGTCTGGAATCTGTTTTGCATTTGCGTTTTTGCCATGCTTGTTTGAACCTCTTAATGGATGAATTGGCCGTGGCTCAATTCTAGTATTTTGTTAAGCATCTTATGTGCATCCCTTCCATTTATTTTGTTGTCATGTTTGGTGGCTATAGCATGTTCATTTCGTTGCATTTAGATGCCTACTTGCTGTAAATCGCAGACCGGTGTCATATCTTAAAACGCTTGCCATTTCCAAACCGTAACTCCGATTCCAATGATCTTTATATCGTTTTCAAGCGATTTCATCCCCTCTATCCAGTGGCACCCTTGGAATTCCAAGTTGAGGCCAGGTTCATGCATTTCCTGTCATATCTTGCATTTTGCATCCCGCATCGCATCCCGCATAGCATATCATCATTTCATCATATTGCTTGGTCTTGCACGTGGTTGATTGTATCCTTGTTGCTTGTTTGTCTTGTTGGGTAGAGCCGGGAGACGAGTTCGCTACCGAGGAGCCCGTTGAGTTTGCTTGTGAGGATCCAGTCAACCCTGACAACTGTGCAGGCAAGATGATCATACCCTCGAAATCACTACTATCTTTGCTATGCTAGTTTGCTCGCTCTTGCTATGCCAATGCTTCGATGCCTACCATTTGCTTGTCAGCCTCCCAATTGCCATGTTGAACCTCTAACCCACCATGTCCTAGCAAACCGTTGATTGGCTATGTTACCGCTTCGCTCAGCCCCTCTTATAGCGTTGCTAGTTGCAGGTGAAGATTGGAGCCGTTCCTTGTTGGGACATTTATTACTTGTTGGGATATCATTACATTGCTATGTTATCTTAATGCATCTATATACTTGGTAAAGGGTGGAAGGCTCGGCCTCTCGCCTAGTGTTTTGTTCCACTCTTACCGCCCTAGTTTTCCGTCATATCGGTGTTATGTTCCCGGATTTTGCGTTCCTTACGCGGTTGGGTTATAATGGGAACCCCTTGATAGTTCACCTTGATTAAAGCTTTTCCAGCAATACCCAACCTTGGTTTTACCATTTGCCACCTAGCCTTTTCTTTCCCTTGGGTTCTGCAGACTCAAGGGTCATCTTATTTTAACCCCCCCCCTGGGCCAGTGCTCCTCTGAGTGTTGGTCCAAACCGTCAGCCGCCGGTGGCTACCAGGGGCAACTCTGGGCTGGCCTACCGGAAGTTTAGACAATTTGAGTGTGCCCTGAGAAAGAGATATGTGCAGCTCCTATCGGGATTTGTCGGCACATTCGGGCGGTGTTGCTGGTCTTGTTTTAACCTGTCGAATTGTCTTGTTGTACCGGGATACCGAGTCTGATCGGTGTGTCTCGGGTGGAGGTCTATTCCTTCGTTGACCGTGAGAGCTTGTCATGGGCTAAGTTGGGACTCCCCTGCAGGGATTGAACTTTCGGAAGCCGTGCCCGTGGTTATGGGCAGATGGGAATTTGTTAATGTCCGGTTGTAGATAACTTAAACCTTAATTAATTAAAATGAATCAACTGAGTGTGTAACCGTGATGGCCTCTTCTCGGCGGAGTCCGGGAAGTGGACACGGTGTTAGAGTTATGCTTGCGCAGATTGTTCCTATAGCTTCTCGCTCGTGCTTTGCCTCCTCTTCTCGCTCTCTTTTGCGTATAAGATAGCCACCACATTTATGCTAGTCGCTTGCTGCAGCTCCACATATATTTGCCTTATCCATTCCTATGAGCTTAAATAGTTTTGATCGCGAGGGTGCGAGATTGCTGAGTCCCTGTGGCTCACAGATACTACAATTCCAGATACAGGTCCAGGTGATTCCGCTCCAGGTGACGAGTACGAGCTCAAGTGGGAGTTCGACGAGGACTCTCAGCGTTATTATGTTTCCTTTCCCGATGATCAGTAGTGGTGCCTAGTTGGGGATCGATTCGGGCCTTGTCGCATGTTGGGTTCTTTTCTATTTTGGCGCCGTAGTCGGGCCATGAGTGTTTGTTTGATGGATGTTATTTATGTACTTTGATGTGACGTGGCGAGTGTAATCCAACTATGTTATCTCCCCCCCTTTTATTATCTATTACGTGGGATGTTGTAATGATTGCCTGACTTGCGACATTGCTTTCAATGCGGTTATGTCTCTAAGTCGTGCCTCGACACGTGGGAGCTATAGCCGCATCGAGGGCGTTACAGAGAATATTAAGAAAGGAGAACAGGAAAACGAACAAGGAGTCCGGCTCTAGCTAGGCGTAGAATCTTCGGAGTCTGGCCATTCCACGGGTTCAACTCTAAGCGATTATCCAATGCATCACACAGACGATACGCACCTCTAGTGAGAACTTCATCTATAATGAACGGACCTTCCCACTTGGGCTTGAGTTTGTCCTTTTTCTTTTCTGGCAAGCATAGAATGAGTTCACCAACATTATAAGTCTTGGCCCGTACTTCTCTGCTTTGGTATCTGCGAGCTTGTTGTTGATAGAATGCGGAACGGACTTTTGCAACCGCGCACTCCTTGTCGGTGTAAAAACTGGCGGATCTCAGGTAGGGGGCCCTGAACTGTGCGTCTAGGATCGATGGTAATAGGAGACAGGGGACGCAATGTTTACCCAGGTTCGGGCCCTCTCTATGGAGGTAATACCCTACGTCCTGCTTGATTGATATTGATGAATATGGGTGTTACAAGATTTGATCTACCACGAGATCATAATGGCTAAACCCTAGAAGCCTAGCCTGTATGACCATGGTAATGAATGTGTCCTTTCCGGACTATCCCCTCTGGTTTATATAGACACCGAGGGGATCTAGGGTTTACATAGAGTCGGTTACATAAAAAGGAATCTTCATAGTCAGTCGCCAAGCTTGCCTTCCACGCCAAGGAGAGTCCAATCCGGACGCAGGTATAGTCTTCGGCCTTCATGTCTTCACAACCCATCAGTCCGGCCCATGGATAACAGGCCGGACGCCCGAGGACCCCTTAGTCCAGGACTCCCTCAGTAGCCCCTGAACCTGGCTTCAATGACGAGCGGTCCGGCGCGCAGATTATCTTCGGCATTGCAAGGCGGGTTCCCCCTTCCGAACTCCTAGTTGATTGATAACCCACAAGTATAGGGGATCGCAACAGTTTTCGAGGGTAGAGTATTCAAACCAAATTTATTGATTCGACACAAAGGGAGCCAAAGAATATTCTCAAGTATTAGCAGCTGAGTTTTCAATTCAACCACACCTGGAAACTTAATATCTGCAACAAAGTATTTAGTAACAAAGTAATATGATAGTGGTGATAACGGTAACAAAAGGTAATAGTAGTAAAAGTAATGTTTTTGGTATTTTGTAGTGATGATAGCAATAGCAACGGGAAAGTAAATAAGCGAAGAACAATATATGGAAAGCTCGTAGGCAATGGATCAGTGATGGAGAATTATGCCGGATGCGGTTCATCATGTAACAGTCATAACCTAATGTGACACAGAACTAGCTCCAGTTCATTGATATAATGTAGGCATGTATTCCAAATATAGTCATACGTGCTTATGGAAAAGAACTTGCATGACACCTTTTGTCCTACCCCCCCCCCCCCGTGGCAGCGGGGTCCTTATGGAAACTAAGGGATATTAAGGCCTCCTTTTAATAGAGAACCGGAACAAAGCATTAACACATAGTGAATACATGAACTCCTCAAACTACGGTCATCACCGGTAAGTATCCCGATTATTGTCACTTTGGGGTTAACGGATCATAACACATAATAGGTGACTATAGACTTGCAAGATAGGATCAAGAACACTCATATATTGATGAAAACATAATAGGTTCAGATCTGAAATCATGGCACTCGGGCCCTAGTGACAAGCATTAAGCATAGCAAAGTCATAGCAACATCAATCTCAGAACATAATGGACACTAGGGATCAAACCCTAACAAAACTAACTCAATTACATGATAGATCCCATCCAACCCATCACCGTCTAGCAAGCCTACGATGGAATTACTCACGCACGGCGGTGAGCATCATGAAATTGGTGATGGAGGATGGTTGATGATGACGATGGCGATGGATTCCCTTCTTCGGAGCGCCGAACGGACTCCAGATCAGCCCTCCCGAGAGGTTTTAGGGCTTGGCGGCGGCTCCGTATCGTAAAACGCGATGATTTATTCTCTCTGATTTTTTTTCTCCCTGAAACTCAATATATGGAGGTGGAGTTGGAGTCGGAGAGGCAGCAGGGGGCCCACGAGGCAGGCGGCGCGCCCAAGGGGGGCAGGCGCTCCCCCCACCCTCGTGGCAAGGTGGTGGGCCCCCTGGCCTTCATCTTTTGCAGGTATTTTCTTATTTTCTGAAAAGTGGCTCCATGAAGTTTCAGGTCATTCCAAGAACGTTTGCTCCTGCACATAAATAACACCATAGTAATTCTGCTGAAAACAGCGTCAGTCCGGGTTAGTTCCATTCAAATCATGCAAGTTAGAGTCCAAAACAAGGGAAAAAGTGTTTGGAAAAGTAGATACGTTGGAGACGTATCAACTCCCCCAAGCTTAAACCTTTGCTTGTCCTCAAGCAATTCAATTGATAAACTGAAAGTGATAAAGAAAAACTTTTATAAACTCTATTTGCTCTTGTTGTTGTAAATATGTAAAGCCAACATTCAAGTTTTCAGCAAAAATTATAACTAACCACATTCGCAATAACACATAGATCTCAAGTTTACTCATATCAATAGCATAATCAACTAGTGAGGCATAATAATAAATCTCGGATGACAGCACTTTCTCAAAACAATCATAATATGATATAACAAGGTGGTATCTCGCTAGCCCTTCTAAGACCGCAAAACATAAATCCAGAGCACCTTTAAAGACCAAGGACTGACTAGACATTGTAATTCATGGTAAAAGAGATCCAGTCAAGTCATACTCAATGTAAACTAACAGTAATGGATGCAAATGACAGCAGTGCTCTCCAACTAGTTCTTTTTAATAAGAGGATGATGACTCAGCATAAAAGTAAATAGATAGGCCCTTCGTAGAGGGAAGAAGGGATTTGTAGAGGTGCCAGAGCTCGGTTTTGAAACAGAGGTGAATAATATTTTGAGCGGTATACTTTCATTATCAACACAACAACCAAGAGATGGCAATATCTTCCATGCTACACACATTATAGGCGGTTCCCAAACAGAATGGTAAAGTTTATACTCCCCCTTCCACCACAAGCATCAATCCATGGCTTGCTCGAAACAACGAGTGCCTTCAACTAACAAGAGTCCCAGGGGGAGTTTTGTTTGCAACTATTTCGATTTAGTTTGCATAAAGCATGGGACTGGGCATCCCGGCGACCAGCCATTTATGTCATGAGTGAGGAGCGGAGTCCACTCCTCTTGAGAATAACCCGCCTAACATGGAAGATACAGACAGCCCTAGTTGATGCATGAGCTATTCGAGCATACAAAACAGGATAATTATTTGAAGGTTTAGAGTTTGGAACATACAAATTTACTTGGAACGGCAGGTAGATACCGTATATAGGTAGGTATAGTGGACTCATGTGAATAACTTTGGGGTTTAAGGGATTTGGATGCACAAGCAGTATTCCTTCTTAGTACAGGTGAAGGCTAGCAAAAGACTGGGAAGCGACCAGCTAGAGAGCAACAACAGTCATGAACATGCATTAAAATTAATCAACACCGAATGCAAGCATGAGTAGGATATAATCTACCATGAACATAAATATCGTGAAGGCTATGTTGATTTTGTTTCAACTACATGCGTGAACATGTGCCAAGTCAAGTCACTTAAATCATTAAGAGGAGGATACCACCCTATCATACCACATCATAACCATTTTAATAGCATGTTGGCACGCAAGGTAAACCATTATAACTCATAGCTAATCAAGCATGGCACAAGAAACTATGATCTCTAATTGTCATTGCAAACATGTTTATTCATAATAGGCTGAATCAGGAATGATGAACTAATCATATTTACAAAAACAAAAGAGGTCGAGTTCATACCAACTTTTCTCATCTCAGTCAGTCCATCATATATCGTCATAATTGCCTTTCACTTGCATGACCGAACGATGTGAATAATAATAATAATAATAGTGCACGTGCATTGGACTAAGCTAGAATTTGCAAGCATTCAATAAACAGGAGAAGACAAGGCAATATGGGCTCTTTTGTCAAATAAACAATAATGCATATAAGAGCCACTTCAACAATTTAATTATGGTCTTCTCCTATCTACCCCCAAAGAAAAGAAAAAAATAAAACTATTTACACAGGAAAGCTCCCAACAAGCAAAAGAAGAACATGAAATCTTTTGGGTTTTCTTTTTAATTACTACTACAAGCATGGAAAGTAAATTAATTAAAAGCTACAACTATTTTTTTGTTTTTCTTAAGGTTTATTAAACACACAAGAAAGCATAAAAAGGAATAAACTAGCATGGATGATACAATGAAAAAGGATGAGCACCGACATCTAGCAATGAGTGTGTGAACATAAATGTAATGTCGGTGAGAAATACGTACTCCCCCAAGCTTAGGCTTTTGGCCTAAGTTGGTCTATGGCCACGGCTGGCCTGCCGGATATTCATAATAATAGCTGGGGTCGTACGGACATCACGGTGTATGTCAAAGATTAGTCTATACTGGAGAGGTGACTCCTTCCTCTCGACAAACTGGTGGTGAACCATAGCATTAAAATCTAGATAAGAAGGAGGTAATTCAATATCATCTTCGCGTATGGCTATACCAAGAAAATTAGCTATGCGGGTTGCATAAATTCCTCCAAAGAAATCTCCATTAAGTCTATTAAGATGCAACCTACCTGCAACAATGGCTCCCAAATTATATGATTTGTCTCCTAACACAGCACTCCTAAGAATACTAAGATCGGGGACACACATGTGACATGCCTCATCTTTACCATTAATGCATGTACCTATGAAGAGAGCAAAATAATGTATAGAAGGAAAGTGAATGCTCCCTATGGTAGCTTGTGTAATATCTCTAGATTATCCCATAGTTATTCTAGCAAGAAAATCTCTAAATTCAGATTTGCAAGGATCCCTTATACTACCCCATTGTGGAAGTTTGCAAGCAGTGGTAAAATCCTGTAAGTCCAAAAGGTAAGATTTATCATAAGGGTCAAACAAGACAGTTGGAGAATTACTTTAAGTTGAAAATTCAAATCTCCTCACAAAGGTACTGGTGAGATAGTGATACTGGCTGCACTTCTCTTCCTCGAAGCTCACAAGATCAGCGTTACGTAAATATGCGTTAAATTCTTCCTTAATTCCTGCTCGATCCATAAAGTTCTCAGAAGGCCATTCACAAGGACGCACTGGAGCGTCTCTTGGTGGCTCTTCATCAGCATCACGCATTGCAAGCCTGGGTCCTTGCTTCCTTGAAGAACCACCTTGGAACATTTTCCTAAGCATATTTGTTCCTCTAAAAAATTCTGAAATTTTTTAGTAACTTCAAAATAAAAGTAAACCAAACTCAATAATATTGATAGCAACTACTCCTACAAGTGCCTAGGGCCTATATCATGCATCAAAACTACTTTTGACCATATAAATTTGACCTGTAAGCTCAAGAACAGGGTCACCTAAGCAACACAAATTTTCAATGAATAAAGCACTAGAACAAAAACTAATTGGACCAATGGAGGAGTCACATACCAAGGAACAATCTCCCCAAGCAGTTTTGTGAGAGGTGCTTTGAGCAAGGAGATCGAAAATGGTAGCAAGATGAGCTACAACTCGTGCTTGAGCTGGATATTTGTGTTTGTGGGAGGAAGATGAAGTGTGTGGGTGCAAGAATAAGTGGAGGAGGTCCACCATGGGCCCACGAGGCAGGGGGCGTGCCCTAGAGGGGTGGGCGTGCCCTCCACCCTTGTGGCACAGTGGTTGTCCCCCCTGGTGTGTTCTTAGTTCCATAAATCCTCAAATATTCTAGAAAAAATCATATTTAAATTTCAGGGCATTTGGATAACTTTTATTTTCGAGGTATTTTTATATTGCACGGATAATCAGAAAATAGACAGAAAAATATTTATTTTTATTTTATTTAATATAAAGTGGGGTATGGAAGGTTGTGCCTTCTAGTTTCATCCATCTCATGATCATCAAAAGGAATCCACTAACAAGGTTGATCAAGTCTTGTTAACGAACTCATTCCGAATAACATGGAACCAGAGAAATTTCGAATAACACCATGTTACCTCAACGGGGATATGCACATCCCCAATAATAAGAATATCATATTTCTTCTTGACAGTAGAAGAGGAAATTCAAAACCTCCAAATATAATTGACGGAATGTTTCCAATAGAATTGATACTATGAACTTGAGGTTGTTTCCTCGGAAAGTGTACCGTATGCTCATTGCCATTAACATGAAAAGTGACATTGCCTTTAGTGCAATCAATAACAGCCCCTGCAGTATTCAAAAAGGGTCTTCCAAGAATAATAGACATACTATCGTCCTCGGGAATATCAAGAATAACAAAGTCCGTTAAAGTAGTAATGTTTGCAACTACAACAGGCACATCCTCACATATACCGACAGGTATAGCAGTTGATTTATCAGCCATTTGCAAAGATATTTCAGTAGGTGTCAACTTATTCAAATCAAGTCTATGATATAAAGAGAGAGGCATAACACTAACACCGGCTCCAAGATCACATAAAGCAGTTTTAACATAATTTCTTTTAATGGAGCATGGTATAGTTGGTACATCGGGATCTCCAAGTTTCTTTGGTATTCCACACTTAAAAGTATAATTAGCAAGCATGGTGGAAATTTCAGCTTCCGGTATCTTTCTTTTATTTGTAATTATATCTTTCATGTACTTAGCATAAGGATTGGTTTTGAGCATATCAGTTAATCGTGTACGCAAAAAGATAGGTCTAATCATTTCAGCAAAGCACTCAAAATCCTCATCATCCTTTTTCTTGGATGGTTTGGGAGGAAAAGGCATGGGTTTCTGAACCCATGGTTCTGTTTCTTTATCATGTTTCCTAGCAACAAAGTCTTTCTTATCATAACGTTGATTCTTTGATTGTGGGTTATCAAGATCAACAGCAGGTTCAATTTCTATGTCATTATCATTACTAGGTTGAGAATCATTATGAACATTATCATTAACATTACCACTAGTTTCAGGTTCATTACCAGATTGTGTTTCAGCATCAGAAATAGAAATATCATTTGGATTCTCAGGTGTTTCAACAATAGGATCACTAGAAGCATGCAAAGTTTTATCATTTTTCTTTTTCTTCTTTTTAGAAGAACTAGGTACATCTATATTATTTCTCTGAGAGTCTTGCTCAATTCTCTTATGATGGCCTTCAGGATACAAAGGTTCCTGAGTAATTCTACCAGTTCTAGTAGCCACTCTAACAGCATTATCATTATCTTTACTATTCAATTCATTGAGCAAATCATTTTGAGCCTTAAGTACTTGTTCTACTTGAGTGGTAACCATAGAAGCATGTTTACTAATAAGTTTAAGTTCACCTTTAACATTAGCCATATAATAACCCAAGTGTTCAAGCATATTTGAATTGTATTTAAATTATCTACCAAAATAAGCATTAAAGTCTTCTTGCTTAGCCATAAATTTATCAAACTCATCTAAGCATGGGCTAGAAATCTTAGTAAATGGGATTACAGCTTTATCATATCTATAGAGAGAATTTACCTTTACTACATGTGTCGGGTTATCAAGACCATGTGTTTCTTCAATAGGTAAAGGATTAAGATTATATGTTTCTTCAACATGCGGTAAATTAAGACCATGTATTTCTTCAATAGGAGGTAAATTCTTAACATCTTCAGCTTTAATACCTTTTTCTTTCATAGATTTCTTTGCCTCTTGCATATCTTCAGGACTGAGAAATAGAATACCCCTCTTCTTCGGAGTTGGTTTAGGAATAGGCTCAGGAATTGGCTCCGGAGGTGTCCAATTATTTTCATTTGTCAACGTATTATTCAATAGAATTTCAACTTCATCCGGTGTTCTTTCCCTGAAAACAGAACCAGCACAACTATCCAGGTAATCTCTGGAGGCATCGGTTAGTCCATTATAAAAGATATCAAGTATTTCATTTTTATGAAGAGGATGATCATGCAAAGCATTAAGTAATTGGAGAAGCCTCCCCCAAGCTTGTGGGAGACTCTCTTCTTCAATTTGCACAAAATTATATATATCCCTTAAAGCATCTTGTTTCTTATGAGCGGGGAAATATTTAGCAGAGAAGTAATAAATCATATCCTGGGGACTACACAGATAACCAGGATCAAGAGAATTAAACCATATCTTAGCATCACCCTTTAATGAGAATGGAAATATTTTAAGGATCTAAAAGTAACGAGTTCTCTCATCTTTAGTGAACAGGGTGGCTATATCATTCAATTTAATAAGATGTGCCACAATAGTCTCAGATTCATAACCATGAAAAGGATTAGATTCAACCAAAGTAATTATATCAGGATCAACAGAGAATTCATAATCCTTATCAGTAACAAAGATAGGTGAAGTAGCAAAAGCAGGATCAGGTTTCATTCTAGCATTTAAAGATTGCTTACTCCATTTAGCTAATAATCTTTTGAGTTCAGTTCTATTTTGGCACGCTAAAATAGCTAAAGAAGCTTCTTGATCAAAGACATAACCCTTAGGAATAACAAGTGATTCTTCATCATCACTTTCATCAGTATCATCAGATTCAATATTTTCAATCTCTCTATCCCTAGCAAGTTGTTTATCGAGAAAATCACTAAGTGGCATAGGAGTATCAGGCATAGAGGTAGTTTCATCATAAGTATCATGCATAGCAGAAGTGGCATTATCAATAACATGTGACATATCAGAACGAATAGCAGAAGCAGGTAGGTGTCGCAAACTTACTCATAACAGAAGGTGCATCAAGTGCAGAGCTAGATGGCAGTTCCTTACCTCCCCTCGTAGTTGAGGGATAGATCTTGGTTTTTGGATCTCTCAAGTTCTTCATAAAGATAAGAAGATATATATCCCAAGTGACTCAAAGAATAGAGCTATGCTCCCCGGCAACGCGTCGGAAAATAGTCTTGATAACCCACAAGTATAGGGGATCGCAATAGCTTTCGAGGGTAGAGTATTCAACCCAAATTTATTGATTCGACACAAGGGGAGCCAAAGAATATTCTCAAGTATTAGCAGCTGAGTTGTCAATTCAACCACACCTTGAAACTTAATATCTGCAGCAAAGTATTTAGTAGCAAGGTAATATGATAGTGGTGATAACGGTAACAAAAGGTAACAGTAGTAAAAGTAATGTTTTTGGTATTTTGTAGTGATGATAGCAATAGCAACGGGAAAGTAAATAAGCGAACAACAATATATGGAAAGCTCGTAGGCAATGGATCAGTGATGGAGAATTATGCCGGATGCGGTTCATCATGTAACAGTCATAACCTAGGGTGACACAGAACTAGCTCCAGTTCATTGATATAATGTAGGCATGTATTCCGAATATAGTCATACATGCTTATGGAAAAGAACATGCATGACATCTTTTGTCCTACCCTCCTGTGGCAGCGCGGTCCTTACGGAAACTAATGGATATTAAGGCCTCCTTTTAATAGAGAACCGGAACAAACCATTAACACATAGTGAATACATTAACTCCTCAAACTACGGTCATCACCGGTAAGTATCCCGATTATTGTCACTTCGGGGTTAACGGATCATAACACATAATAGGTGACTATAGACTTGCAAGATAGGATCAAGAACACTCATATATTGATGTAAACATAATAGGTTCAGATCTGAAATCATGGCACTCGGGCCCTAGTGACAAGCATTAAGCATAGCAAAGTCATAGCAACATCAATCTCAGAACATAGTGGACACTAGGGATCAAACGCTAACAAAACTAACTCGATTACATGATAGATCCCATCCAACCCATCACCGTCCAGCAAGCCTACGATGGAATTACTCATGCACGGCGGCGAGCATCATGAAATTGGTGATGGAGGATGGTTGATGATGACGATGGCGACGGATTCCCCTCTCCGGAGCCCCGAACGGACTGCAGATCAGCCCTCCCGAGAGGTTTTAGGGCTTGGCGGCGGCTCCGTATCGTAAAATGCGATGATTTCTTCTCTCTGATTTTTTCTCCCCGAAACTCAATATATGGAGGTGGAGTTGGAGTCGGAGAGGCAACAGGGGGCCCACGAGGCAGGGGGCGCGCCCTAGGGGGGCAGGCGCGCCTCCCACCCTCGTGGCAAGGTGGTGGGCCCCCTGGCCTTCATCTTTTGCAGGTATTTTTCTTATTTTCTGAAAAGTGGCTCCGTGAAGTTTCAGGTCATTCCGAGAATGTTTGCTCCTGCACATAAATAACACCATGGTAATTCTGCTGAAAACAGCGTCAGTCCGGGTTAGTTCCATTCAAATCATGCAAGTTAGTGTCCAAAACAAGGGCAAAACTGTTTGCAAAAGTAGATATGTTGGAGACATATCATTGATCTTCAGATGTAATGATTGTATCCGGACTTGTATGAACAACCGTAGAGGATATAATATTTCATGGGTTCAATCCACCGACCACTTTTTGGTAATATGACACCACGCCTACCCGGCCTTTTCCTGCGAACCGTTTTAGCCGGCCCGTCACCCCACGTGCCAGGACGTGGCATTATTGGCGTATTTTATCCAAACGGAGATCGTGCCTCCTTTTTTAAGGGATTCCTGTCGACCCGAATGTGGGTAACCTAACCGTCGCTTGGGTACAACTCCTTGGAAACAAGCAAGTTTTTGAGGCCCGAGAGGAGATGTTTGATATTTGCGGCCATTTTATAGGGGTACAGACCCATCTTTTTCTTCCACGCTTGCCTCTTCCTCAACTCCTGCTACCTCGAGCTCCAACTCCCGGGCTTCCGTCGCCACCAGCCCCAATCATGTCTGGATCTAGCCGTCATGGCCAGTAGGTAGCCTCTTCTGTCACGGAGGAAGACATTGCAAATCTTCGGGCAGCGCGGTACCTGACCGCTGAAATCCATCATTGGCTTCCCGCCGAGGGGCAGGTCATTCCCACCCCCAGATCCAGCGAGAGGGTCGTGTTCGTGTCCCACTTCCTCCGTGGGTTGGGGTTTGCACTTAACCCCTTCGTCCGAGGACTCATGTATTATTACGGGCTAGACTTCCACGATTTGGCCCCGGACTCTATTCTTCTTATCTTGACGTTTATCGTCACGTGTGAAGCCCTCCTCCGAACTCCTCCACACTTCGGCTTGTGGCTCATGACCTTCGATGTGAAGCCGCAAGTGGTAGAGGGGGAGCAGGCCGAGTGCAGGGGCGCTGTAGTGAGCAATCTTGCTAGCGCCGTTTGGCTGAAAGGATCCTTCACCAAATCTTCCGATCTGTGGCAACAAGGGTGGTTCTATATCACCGAGGCCCGCAGCTCCAAGTGGGTGACTGCGCCCGTATTTCGACCCAGCCCTCCAACTCAACTTGCATCGTGGATTAATAAGGGGCTAGATTGGGGATCAACGAATGATGTGCAAACTCTGCAAAGTCGCATCCGGAGCCTCATTGAGAGGGACATCGACATAGCCAACACCGTTCATATAATGCAAGTTCGTCAGACCCTGCCGTGCCAGCGACGGACTCTCCGCCTATGGGAGTTCAATCCAGAAGGACCGCGGACTCTTCAGAACTTCTTCGGCGCAACGCCCGAAGGAATGTGGAGATTAGTCTTCGGAAAACGAAGGCAATGGCCGGACACTGCTAGAGATGCCGGCCTAGACTGCAACCATCCGGACACCCCGGTAAGTACATGTTTACCGAATACCTGACAGTCGGATATCCAGTGGCAAGAAACCAACGGTGTCATGCTTTTTCAGGGCTGGATAAAGAAGGTGGAATTGATTAGGTGTCCGGCTCCCCTTCCCGAAGACTCAGCTACTCCTATGTTAACAAGGATGCTGGCCTCGGCGCCGTTCCAGGCATCGACAGGGGAGGGCGAGAAGACCCAAGATGACCTTGGTTCTGGAGGTAAGTCGGACACTGAGTCCGGAGAAATTGACCTTTCCTCGCCCGAAGATGGAGGTGGGAAAGGACCTAGTGTTCCTTCTCCAAACAGGAGGAAAAGGACCGCCTCCGGAGATGGGGAGGGGCAGTCTTCCAAGAAGGGCAAGATGCCACCGTTGACCGGCTTGGGTTTGGAAGGTGATGCCGTTGAGCAGCTCCAACAAGAGGACACCCTTGGCAAAACCATAAGAAAATCCGGAGTACCTTGATAGCGTCCTGTTTCGTTGCTGTTACCATAACGCATTCATGCATTTTGATAGGTCGGCAAAGAGTTTTTCTGGGCGATCCTCTTCTTCGGGGAGTCTCCTTCCAAAGATGATGGAGAGCGAGACGCCTCCTCCAACCTCCTCGCCCAACAAGGCGAATGACTCTGAAGTGTCATCACGGAGGGTCCCTTTAGAACAGAGGACAGAAGAGGCGGTACACCAAGGTGGACCTCCGACCATGCGGGATTCCGGGGCTGATGGTAACAAGGGCCCCGGACTGTCCAGTTCACAGCTGTGACGCCCCGATAATTAGGCTACAGTAATCCCATGTTAACGATGCCACATCACCTCGGTTATTGTTGCTAATATCGCGTTAGCTCGAAACCGATTCGAATTCAAATTCAAAATCAAGCAAACAATAAAAGTTTTCAAATATTAAAACTAAAATGTTCAATAAATAGTATATAAATCAGAGGCTATGATAAAATTGTAAACAACATTACTGAAATTTGATAAGTGACTTAAACAACCTCAAACAGTGGCTAAAAACATTATTTACCAACCTTTTTATTAATATAAAATAAATATGAAATGATAATTACCCCAAACTAGTTTTTGGTGGTAGGATATATTGTGGTGTGATTTGTGGGCCAGCTCTCATATTTTACAAAACTCATTTGGTGCCCAAACAATTAGCCAAAACAGAAAAGAAAAGAAATAAAAGAAAGTATAAATAAAAAGAAAGGCCTGGCCTTTACTGTGCCACCGGGCCTAAGTGCTACAGTGCACAAAGGCCCAGCCCACGTCGGCCTTCCACTTCCCTAGACAAGAGGGAAGGCAGAGCCATGGTCGTGGCCTCTGCTCGGCTGTCCACGCGCCCGATTTCACCGTGGCGGCCATCCCCTACGTCGTCGACGACCTACAAGGCTCCCTCGGCATAGTGGACAAACCCTAGCCCCCTCCTTTCTTCCCTCCTCGCGCCCCTCACTCCCTCTCCCATGTTTGCCCGACGCCACCATCGCCGCCTACTTCGTCGCCTTCGTTAATGCCCACCGGACGCCGTCGTCGTCCTCATAGCTAGTGACGTCCCCGAGCGTTGAGAGGATGTCGAGGAGATGCGCCACATCCTCCTCGTCGCCTACATGGAGCATCGCAACCGGGTTGCCTTGGAGCCTTGCCATCGTCCTCGCCTCCCCCCCCCACTGCGACGCCACGATCGACGCCTCGATCCGCCGCCCCCCAGAGCTTCCCCGGCCTCGTCGCCCCCTCCAGGACCTCCCACTGTGTCCCCGAGGGTCACCGCCGTCTGCTACTTCGACTGACGCATCGCGTTGGAGCTCGGAGCCACCGCAGTGCCCACATCGTTGTCGTCTTCCTCCTCTGCTCCGACGAGGTTCGTCGCCGATTCCGCCGCACCGAACCCTCCTCGAGCATGCTTGAGCACATCTGTAGGAGCACTGTGAGCCTGCGCTTCTTTCCCCTCTCCTCTGAGCTCGATCTCGAGCTCCTAGCTTGCCTCACCATCGTCGTCGTATCTCGTCACCGCCGTCCATGTCACCGCCGCACGCACAGCTACCGCAGCCCATGCTCGAGCACATCATCATGCTCAGCATCGCCGTAGGAACCCGGAGCAACCATCCATTGGACCTACCGTGCCCAGCATAGCCATTCCCCATCGCGTCCGACTCCGGCGTCTGCCAACCTCGACGCCGGTGCCGTCTACGACCGCCCCAGGGCCGGCCACCGCCATGGTTCGTTGCAGCTCCTCGCTCTCGACCGAATGCACCCCCCATGCGTCCTACCTTGCCTCGTAGTGCCATCCCCGACGAGGCCTGTAGCTCGCCGCCGCCTTAGCTCCTCGATAGCGCCGTTTCCGGCAGCTCTAGCTCCGGCCGGCCTCACCATGCGATGCGGCGCGCTCTCCCCGTTCGAACGCACCCGCCTGCACCTATTTTGGCTGCCGGACAGTGAAACCAGGTGCACGGCCACCCCCCGAGTCACTGACCAGTGGGCCCGGGGCCCCCTTTTGACCAGTTGACTAAGTCAACTGTGCTGACTGGGCTGGCCCAGTCACTGACATGTGGGCCCGTGCTAATTTAACTGATTTTGTAAATAAATAAAAGGTTATTTAAACTGTTAATTAACTAATTAGCTAATCAGTCTTTAACTAATGGGACCCACCCCCTATTTAATCCGTAACAAGTTAGTTAGTCCCTAATTACCTAATGTGAGACTGACTAGTGGGGCCCACTGGTCAGGTTTGACCTGGTCAGCTGGGCTCGACCTGCCGACGTCACAACTATGTCATGATGATGCCATCATTTTCTATTCTGGATAATTCGAATTTAAATAAATAATTAAATTCTAGAAATTCTTTAAAACTTTGAAAATTCATATAAAATAAACCGTAACTCGGATGGAAAAACTTTGTACATGAAAGTTGCTCAGAACGACAAGATGAATTCGGATACGCACCCCATTCGTCTGCCACACATCTCTAGCATAGCGAACACGCAACTTTCCCCTTCGATTCATCTGTCCAAAAAACACGAAACACCATGGATATTTTCTCGGATGTTTCCCTCGTTCATCAGTACCACCTCATACCGCGTTAGGGCACCCCTAGCACCGCTACTTGTCATGTCATGCATCGCTATGCATCTGTTTGCTTAATATTTATTGTTTCTTCCCACTCTTCTCTCGCTAGACATCGAAACCGACGCCGCTGCTACCCAATACGACTACGGTGTTGATGACCCCTCTCTCTTGCCAGAGCAACCAGGCAAGGCCCCCTTTTGATCACCAGATATCGCCTATTCTTCTGTCTACTGCTTGCATTAGAGTAGTGTAGCATGTTACTGCTTTCCATTAATCCCATCCTGATGCATAGCCTGTCCTTGCTACTACTGTTGTTACCTTTACCTGCAATCCTAATGCTTAGTATAGGATGCTAGTTTATCATCAGTGGCCTACATTCTTGTCCGTCTGCCATGCTATACTAACGGGCCGTGACCACTCGGGAGGTGATCACGGGTATATACTTTATACATGATACATGTGACGACTAAAGTCGGGTTGGCTCGAGGAGTACCCGCGGTTGATTCACGAATTGGGGGCTGGAAGGACATACTTTCCCGACGGCCCTCTGTGTGGATGTTTGTGGTGAAGCGACATGGCGGGTTGAGACCACCTAGGAGAGAGGTGGGTCTGGCCCTGGTCGGCGTTCGTGATTATTTCAAGATAACACGTTTAACGAGATCTTGGTATTTGATCTGAGTCTAGCCACTGGCCTATATGCACTAACCATCTACGCGGGGACAGTTATGGGCACTCGATGTCGTGGTATTAGTCGAAGCGTTTGCGACGTCAGCGACTGAGCGGCGCGCGCCGGATTGGACCATAAGCCTGCTCTTGTATTAAGGGGGCTAGTTCTGCTTCCGGCCGCGTACGCAACGTGCAGGTGTGCAATGGGCGATGGGCCCACACCCGTGTGCCATAGGATTTAGACCGGCGTGCTGACCTCTCTGTTGTGCCTAGGTAGGGCCGCGACGTGTTGATCTTCCGAGGCCGGGCATGACCCAGAAAAGTGTGTCCGGACAAAGGGGATCGAGCGTGTTGGGAAATGTGGTGCACCCCTGTAGGGAAGTTAAACTATTCGAATAGCCGTGATCTTTGGTAACAGGACGACTTGGAGTTGTACCTTGACCTAATGACAACTTGAACCAGTTACTTAACAAAACACACCCTTTCAAGTGCCAGATACTACCTGGTGATCACTCTCTAACAGGGCGACAAGGAGAGGATCGCCAGGTAGGAGTATGCTACACGATGTTACTTGGTGAACTTGCCTTCTGCTCTCTTCTACATGCTGCAAGATGGAGGTGGCCAGAAGCGTTGTCTTCGATAGGACTAGCTATCCCCCTCTTATTCTAGCATTCTGCAGTTCAGTCCACATATACTACCCCCTTTCATTGATACCAATGCATATGTAGTGTAGCTTCTTGCTTGCGAGTACTTTGGATGAGTACTCACGGTTGCTTTGTTCCCCTTTTTCCCCCTTTCTATATTCGATTGTTGCGACCAGATGTTGAAGTCCAGGAGCCAGACGCCACTGTCGATGACGACTGCTACTACTCGGGAGGTGCCTACTACTACGTGCAGGCCGCTGACGATGGCCAGGAGTAGTTTAGGAGGATCCCAGGCAGGAGGCCTGCGCCTCTTTCGATATGTATCCCAATTTGTTCTAGCCTTCTTAAGGCAAACTTGTTTAACTTTTGTCTGTACTCAGATATTGTTGCTTCCGCTGACTCGTCTATGATCGAGCTCTTGTATTCGAGCCCTCGAGGCCCCTGGCTTGTAATATGATGCTTGTATGACTTATTTTAATTGTAGAGTTGTGTTGTGATATCTTCCCGTGAGTCCCTGATCTTGATCGTACACGTTTGCGTGTATGATTAGTGTACGATTGAATTGGGGGCGTCACAAGTTGGTATCAGAGCCGACTGCCTGTAGGAATCCCCCTTCCAAACTCCTTGGCTGAAGTTGAGTCTAGTCATTAAAAAAAAAATTTACTAACATGGTTGTGCGGCTTACGGGCCCACGTCGCCATTGGGTGGTATTAGGATCTTTTATTCCTCGTCTATACTCTGGGACTCTGATCTCTCTTCTATTCGGGTTAAATGATTTTGCTAACTCTAACATTAGGATCTCGTGATCACTTTCATCCGGAGAGCACCTTATTACCGATGATTGTCTACTGCACCAGAAGATTCCGAGGTTACTCTACGATGTTCTCCCGAGACACTCGTACCCACCGCCTTTACAAATTCCCTACCACTGTTATATCCCTATTGATAACTGCATACACCTGCCATTCTTACATTCAATCCCATTGATCTTGTTATTACAAGATGCCCTAAACTGCTCTCCGTTGTTCCGAGAATCCTTTGAGCTTACTGCCTTGCAGTTCCTTGCCCCAGAAATACCCCTATAGATAATTCCTCGGACTTATCGAGTATCCACTCCTTCCCAGTTATTCTTGTGTTCCGCAAAAGACTTTGAATACTATTTGATCTTTCGAAAATCCTCAATAGCCTGTTGTTCTTGGAATTCTTGCATACTTGCATTCCAGTTAATTCCATTGGTCTAGCTAATTACTTTAAAAACCTTTGTGATTGTCATTCTGATCCTTTTGATTCAACATGTGTGTGAATGCACACCATCATCAGTTGTTCCCTGGAATTTATCCTTCTGACTCAGACGTCATTTTAAACATGAGCTGGATCTCGACCAATCAAATTTTGCCATCGATTGTACCTCTACGGCTATTCAACTTATCCATCCCTAATCAGAGCATTGCTTCTGATCCGTTTTCTTGGAATTGATAATTCCTTTGCATTTGAACTTTGAGTTAGTCAGTTGTTTCTATAAACTGATCTCCTTGCATTCCTTCTTCCTCTGGTTGAGTACTGATGCTCACATCAGATCCCTTGTGGACCACCAGATCCTTTGTTGGATTTTATCCAACAACGTCCTTCATATTCTATAAGCTTGTGAGCCTTTCCTCGGATACATAATGCCTTTGGTAAATTGTATCCTCTGCTTTCCCCAGCATGCTCTACTATCGAGCTGGTGTTATTTATTCCTGAAATTGTGGTATATGCTCCTAAGATGCCTCGATGGGTTGAACCTATGCCTTCCCCAAACTGTATGAACCCGAAAGTTTTCGCGAGTATACTCTTCTGTTGTTTCGCCAGATAAAAATTCTACACTACCGCCTCATCAAAAGGCAGAAGTAAAATGAAAGGTTATGCATTGAAGAAGTGGGAGTCGACCTTGAGCCTTTGCGTTCATGCCCATGGACCCGATGTGGAACTTATCATCGAAGCTTCTTGTAAATGATAATAATCCCCTTGTTATAAGTTCGTCTTTTATCTATGTTTGGTCCTTTGCAATCATGGTTCCGACCATATTTTCTCCTTAATACCATTTCTCGGACAAGTTGAAGTACTTATCTTGTGCAGATCATTGCACCTGTCCAACCTTTACTTTGATCTACTGTCTAGTATTACACTATGATATCTTGATAATGTCATGGAACTGCATAACTTCTTATGGGTTCTTCATTAACTGTTATATCTCACCGATTCCAATTTTTCCGGGTTCTGGGTTGTCGTCAACCGAGAACACTGATATGTGAACTGATTCCGCATTTCCGGTTTGATAACCTTAATTAATTTTCGTTGCTTAGGAGTTTAATAATCCTTCAAGTCATTCCTAGCCTGATCGGCTATACCATTATTGGGCTAAAATTTAACTGTGCTACCTAGTTCTTCTTCACGGAGCACAAATTTCGACAGTAAGCTAATCTTACGTCGATCTTCCTTGTCATATCATTTCTCCTTGAATAGCAAACTTGATTTCGAGTTTGTGTCATACCCATGGTTCTAATAACCTTTCGCTTCATCATTCAAATTTGATGTCATCGCCGATTGATTACATCTTCATGAAATCTCTCAACAATTTTGTCATGATCATCATCAACATTTTGAGCTCTTACAGGATATCAATCGAATTCGTGTTGAGAAATACCATCCTTGCCCATCGATGATTGTGTTTTGATCAACAACATTCTTGCCTTCCCTCCAACACAAACTTTTTCATGTTTTATGTTATACTTGGAGATCCTTGCTATCCAGCAAATATTCTTATTTACCTTGGAGTATTACCATCTTTTATGTCAAGAATGTCGTGAGAATTTCACCACCTCTTATGAATTCTTGGTACAAGTGATACTTCTTGCCATTTCCGTTCATTCCTTGGTCCCCGTGTTGTTTCTAACCGGAAAACCGACAATTGAACTATGATGTGCGAATTCAAAAGTTCTAGCAACCCAATTGCTTTGAAGTTAATGGTCAACATTACATTCTTAGGCCATTGGTTATCGAAACACCATTCTAACATTGATCGTACTACCGAAGCCCATATATCGGGTGCACCTTTCAGCCAATGTTTAATTGTGTATGTTTTTCCTCTAGCATACATCATTATATCATTTGATATGACAAATGTTATCTCCTTGTTCACATAAGTGTGGAAATCCATCTTTTGAAAATGTCAATGAATTTTTGCTGAGCCAATCAGCCACCTCCTCACCTCTCCTTGATTTAATGATGAACTCTTGTTTTGGAACTCGCTCCCATAGTTCATTTCCCGAGAATCTTACAATGTCATCCCGACAGTATGTGTTGCACCTTTCTACTCAGGTATCCTGAATCTGAGTTATCCTAACACCAATCAGATCTGAATCTCGGTCAGATATGATGGTTGGTACATATTTGCAAGAGTTATAACATTGGTCCTTATATATCAGTAAGGTGATGTCATCCTAGCACACCTGGCTGGAGGACCTATTGTTATCAGTTTCCTATTTAGCAAGGTTAACCATTCTTCCATGAGGAAACCGTAAGACTTATACTATATGTTGTTCCTGATGAATCCTTTGTGTATCCAAGTTCGATCGTTGCTTGAAGACCATGTCAGTGCTATCTCGAAGCATGTCTGTGGTACTTCAATTTTCAATAAGAACATTTGAAGCACAATGCTAAATTTTCTTATCAATTATTCAAACACCGTTGTATGGGTAATGTCATGAAATTTCTCTCCCCTTACCTAAAGAGTTTTCTACATTATATCATGTCATGGATATCATGCTCTGCTTGACCTTGGGAAGGATATACCCTTGAAATATGTGTTTAAAAACATTTTCCTTTCCATTGTTCTGTTTAATCTAATATTCATATCTTTCTTTCCATTGTTTGGTTTAACCTTTCTTGTGATCTATATGAGCTATCTAGTAATATTCTCCTGCTTATGTAAGCACCTCGGTGTACAATTCTATCAACAAGACCCTGTTACTATTGTTGATGACATTTCGATGGCCATCGATGAACGAGAACTTTGCCTATTGGTCCGCCTCGTTCAACGAGCAGGAAAATGATTCTCTTCGTCCCTCGCCCTTGGTACCGATGTTGTTGCCTACATAACTGACAGGCTACCCTCTGACATGCCTTGCTATCATGACCATGCAAGATGTCACCGCTCCTACTTTTAACCCACATGGTGGGCCCATAACCCACAGTTCCACAGGATCGAAACATGACTCTCCTGTTCAACCCTATTTCTAATGGTTATTCCTCACGCTTGGCTTCGTATTTAATTCACGTGCCACCTTCCTAGTGCTCTATTCTGGTATCAGACGCAATACTTACTCTCACTGCTCTGAACCCCTTTCTCACTCTGGTTTAGAATTTGAGCAACTATCTATCCGCTTGGAACCTCTTATTGTACCTTCGTACCTTACTCTTGATGTATTTTATATGTTCAAATCAAGAGATAATCTTATGCTCATTCATGGGTTAACCCCAGATTGTTTCCCTCCTAATCATTCTATCGTAGCCGAGCTGCCCCTTACCTATTCGTAAGTACGTTGGAGTTCCAGAAGAAAAGGACGACTTCAGCATGATGACCTGAAGCGGAGAAATGAAGACATCAATGTAATGGATCGACCTCTTCGAGAAGAGCAACCAAGAGTGAGAAGTTCTGTTAGAATTTCGTAAGTAGACTTTGCCCCCCTTATCTACCTCTTAAATCTCGGGACGAGATTTCTTGTAGTGGAGGAGAATTGTGACGCCCGGATAATTAGGCTACAGTAATCCCACGTTAACGATGCCACATCACCTCGGTTATTGTTGCTAATCTCGTGTTAGTTCGAAACTGATTTGAATTCAAATTCAAAATTGTGCAAACAATAAAAGTTTTCAAATATTAAAACTAAAATGTTCAATAAATAGTATATAAATCAGAGGCTATGATAAAATTGTAAACAACATTATTGAAATTTGATAAGTGACTTAAACAACCTCAAACAGTGGCTGAAAACATTATTTACTAACCTTTTTATTAATATAAAATAAATATGAAATGATAATGACCCCAAACTAGTTTTTGGTGGTAGGATATATTGTGTTGTGATTTGTGGGCCAGCTCTCATATTTTACAAAACTCATTTGGTGCCCAAAAAATTAGCCAAAAAAGAAAAGAAAAGAAATAAAAGAAAGTATAAATAAAAAGAAAGGCCTGGCCTTTACTGTGCCACCGGGACTAAGTGCTACAGTGCACAAAGGCCCAGCCCACGTCGGCCTTCCACTTCCCTGGACAAGAGGGAAGGCAGAGCCATGGCCATGGCCTCTGCTCGGCCATCCACGCGCCCGATGTCGCCGTGGCAGCCATCCCCTGCGTCGTCGTCGACCTACAAGGCTCCCTCGGCATAGTGGACAAACCCTAGCCCCCTCCTTTCTTCCCCCCTTGCGCCCCTCACTCCCTCTCCCACGTTTGCCTGTCTTCCTCCTCTGCTCTGACGAGCTTCGCCGCCGATTCCGCCGCACCGAACCCTCCTCGAGCACGCTTGAGCACATCTGCAGGAGCACCGTGAGCCTGTGCTTCTTTCCCCTCTCCTCTGAGCTCGATCTCGAGCTCCTAGCTTGCCTCACCGTCGTCGCCGTATCTTGTCACCACCGTCCATGTCACCGCCGCGCGCACAGCTACCGCAGCCCAAGCTCGAGCACATCATCATGTTCAGCATCACCGTAGGAACCCGGAGTGACCATCTGTTGGACCTACCGTGCCCAGCATAGCTGTTCCCCATCGCGTCCGACTCCGGCGTCCGCCAACCTCCACACCGGTGCCGTCTACGGCCGCCCCAGGGCCGGCCACCGCCATGGTTCGTTGCAGCTCCTCGCTCTCGACCGAACGCACCCCCACACGCGTCCTACCTTGCCCCGTAGCGCCGTCCCCGACGAGGCCCATAGCTCGCCGCCACCTTAGCTCCTCACCGGCGCCGTTTTCGACAGCTCTAGCTCCGTCCGGCCTCACCACGCGATGCGGCGCGCTCTTCCCGTTCGAACGCGCCCGCCCGCACCTATTTTGGCTGCCGGACGGTGAAACCCGGCGCAGATTTGGTCGCCGGCGCTAGCTCTGGCGCCATCGCTGAACTGGCCGACCGGGGCCACCCCCCGAGTCACTGACCAGTGGGCCCGGGGCCCCCTTTTGACCAGTTGACTAAGTCAACTGTGCTGACTGGGCTAGCCCAGTCACTGACATGTGGGCCCCGCGCTAATTTAACTGATTTTGTAAATAAATAAAAGGTTATTTAAACTGTTAATTAACTAAATAGCTAATCAGTCTTTGACTAATGGGACCCACCCCCTATTTAATCTGTGACAAGTTGGTTAGTCCCTAATTACCTAATGTGAGACTGACCAGTGGGGCCCACTGGTCAGGTTTGACCTGGTCAGCTGGGCTCGACCTGCTGACGTCACACCTATGTCATGATGACATCATCGTTTTCTATTCTGGATAATTTGAATTTAAATAAATAATTAAATTCTAGAAATTCTTTAAAACTTTGAAAAATCATATAAAATAAACCGCAACTCGGATGGAAAAACTTTGTACATGAAAGTTGCTCAGAACGACGAGATGAATTCGGATACGCACCCCGTTCATCCGCCACACATCTCTAGCATAGCGAACACGCAACTTTCCGCTTCGATTCATTTGTCCAAAAACGTGAAACACCAGGGATATTTTCCCGGATGTTTCCCTCGTTCACTGGTACCACCTCATACCGCGTTAGGGCACCCCTAGCACCACTACTTGTCATGTCATGCATCACTATGTATCTGTTTGCTTAATATTTATTGTTTCTTCCCCCTCTTCTCTCGCTAGACACCGAAACCAACGTCGCTGCTACCCAGTACAACTACGGTTTTGACGACCCCTCTCTCTTGCTAGAGCAACCATGCAAGCCCCCCTTTGATCACTAGATATCTCCTATTCTTCTCTCTACTGCTTGCATTAGAGTAGTGTAGCATGTTACTGCTTTCTGTTAATCCTATCCTGATGCATAGCCTGTCCTTGCTACTACTGTTCTTACCTTTACCTGCAATCCAAATGCTTAGTATAGGATGCTAGTTTATCATCAGTGGCCCTACATTCTTGTCTGTCTGCCATGCTATACTATCGGGCCGTGATCACTTTATACATGATACATGTGATGACTAAAGTCGGGTTGGCTCGAGGAGTACCCGCGGTTGATTCACGAATTGGGGGCTGGAAGGACATACTTTCCCGAAGGCCCTCTATGTGGATCTTTGTGGCGAAGCAACAGGGCGGGTTGAGACCACCTAGGAGAGAGGTGGGCCTGGCCCTGGTCGGCGTTCACAATTATTTCAAGATAACACGTTTAATGAGATCTTGGTATTTGATCTGAGTCTGGCCACTGGCCTATACGCACTAACCATCTATGCGGGGACAGTTATGGGCACTCGACGTCGTGGTATCAGCCGAAATCTTCGTGATGTCAGCGACTGAGCGGCGCGCACCGGATTGGAAACATAAGCCTGCTCTTGTATTAAGGGGGCTAGTTCTGCTTCCGGCCGTGTACGCAACATGCAGGTGTGCAATGGGCGATGGGCCCAGACCCCTGCGCCATAGGATTTAGACCGGCGTGCTGACCTCTCTGTTGTGCCTAGGTAGGGCTGCGATGTGTTGATCTTCTGAGGCCGGGCATGACCCAGAAAAGTGTGTCCGGACAAAGGGGATCGAGCATGTTGGGAAATGTGGTGCACCCCTGCAGGGAAGTTAAACTATTCGAATAGTCGTGATCTTCAGTAACAGGACGACTTGGAGTTGTACCTTGACCTTATGACAACTAGAACCCGTTACTTAATAAAACACACCCTTTCAAGTGCCAGATACTACCCGGTGATCGCTCTCTAATAGGGCGACGAGGAGAGGATCGCCGGGTAGGATTATGCTACACGATGTTACTTGGTGAACTTGCCTTCTGCTCTCTTCTACATGCTGCAAGATGGAGGTGGCCAGAAGCGTAGTCTTTGATAGGACTAACTATCCCCCTCTTATTCCGGCATTCTACAGTTCAGTCCACATATACTACCCCCTTTCATTGATACCAATGCATATGTAGTGTAGCTCCTTGCTTGCGAGTACTTTGGATGAGTACTCACAGTT
Source organism: Triticum urartu (assembly GCF_003073215.2). Lineage (NCBI taxonomy): Eukaryota > Viridiplantae > Streptophyta > Magnoliopsida > Poales > Poaceae > Triticum > Triticum urartu. The sequence goes on from NC_053026.1 coordinate 623,244,613, forward strand.
GCTTTGTTCCCCTTTTTCCCCTTTCTATATTCGATTGTTGCGACCAGATGTTGAAGTCCAGGAGCCAGACGCCACTGTCGATGACAACTGCTACTACTCGGGAGGTGCCTACTACTACCTGCAGGCTGCTGACGACGACCAGGTGTAGTTTAGGAGGATCCCAGGCAGGAGGCCTGCGCCTCTCTCGATATGTATCCCAATTTGTGCTAGCCTTCTTAAGGCAAACTTGTTTAACTTATGTCTGTACTCAGATATTGTTGCTTCCACTGACTCGTCTATGATCGAGCTCTTGTATTCGAGCCCTCGAGGCCCCTGGCTTGTAATATGATGCTTGTATGACTTATTTTATTTGTAGATTTGTGTTGTGATATCTTCCCATGAGTCCCTGATCTTGATCGTACACGTTTGCGTGTATGATTAGTGTACGATTGAATCGGGGGCATCACAACAGCCGACAACGATTTTGGAGATGGGCGAGCAGATTCCTTCAAAGGATGATTGTGTTGTTGGAGCAATTTCCGGAAGCCCGGAGACACCGGATATATTGCGACACATGTTGCGGAAAGCATCTGTCTTGAGGGAACAGCGTACCTTGATGGGTATAGTGATTGAGAAGATTTCGTCCGCGATGAGCGGATTAAATGAAGCCTTCATGAGCCTATTGAAGGGCTTCGAGGTTTATTGTTTTCAGCTATGTTTCATTTGCGAAGATACGCCTGTGTATAGGTAGAAGCCCCTGATACTCGGGTTGGCTTCCACTAGGAAGCAAAACGGAGGATCGAAAAAGGATCGTTTGAGGACTAACCCGATAAACCTTGAACGTAGGCTGCTTCCCCTGTGGCCACCTCCTGGACTATGGAGATTGCCGATTTGAAGCGGAAGCTTGATGTGGTAGGGGATGATCTTGCTTTAATCAATATGCGTCTTGATGGGTCGCAAGGTATGTATTCGGGAAATACACATACATTTTTGTGGTATAAGCGCGATGCTGAAATTTGGCTGCAGATGGTGTTGCCGCTGTTGAAGTTCTTCGAGCGGAGCTGGCCCGGGCCAAGGAGCAGGCCCGGCGTAGCAATGCTGCTGCCGAAAAGGGATCGGCTGAACTAGAAGCCGAACGAGCTGTACGGTGCCAAGAGGAGGAGAGGATATCCACGATGATGCTCGAGCTGGAGAATGCTACCGGCCGCTGTGAATTTCTGGAGAAGGAGAGTGAAGCCTTAATGGCTGACCTGGAGAAGGCCTTGCAAGAGGCAAGAGGAGCGTGGTCGGAATGCAGAGCGGCCCATGAGGAGGTTCGACAGGCGAGGGATATTGCGGCTGGAAAACCTTTTCTGCTGCAAACTAAGTTCGGCGACCTGAACTATGTCCAGCTCAACCAAGTATGGAGTTCTCCGGACGAGTTCTTGGACTTGCCGGAGAGTTCTGCCGATGCGGGCAGTATTACCAAGCGCGGGATGGATATGCAACAGAGAAGCTTTTTTGGTCGCAGTTTGGCGCGTTAAAGCGCCCCTTGTTGCTTAATGAACAGATGTCCCAATGGGCTGAACTTCATAGGATGTCCGACCCTGCCATGAAGGACGTCATAGTCCGGCAGTGGCCAACCAAGCCTGTTCCAAATAGCTATTTCGGTTTAGGGCAAAGGCTTGTTGACGCGGTGCCGCGTATCGACGTTGTGAAGCGGTCAACGTGCATTGAGGGTGCACGGATGGCTTTCGCCTGAGTCAAGACATTCTGGGGAAGATGAAAGCCATTGATGTTGCGACGAAGGGTCCACCCAAAGTCAAGGACCGTCCAGAACCGGAACATTATTTTGAGGACGTCCTAGAGGCTGCTCGCTTTGTAGAGGGTCAGTGCTCGAAAGACATAATGTTCGAGTGAAAATTGTAAAAGACAATTTTATAGTTAATCTATTTATGTTTTGCTTGAAAGCTTGAATTCCTCCTGTGCGGCCGTTTTGATATAGTCTGGAAGTTTTCTAGTCGTCGGCTTCAGCCCCCTCGTAGGAAGTACGGGGGTGTTCAGAAAAGCATATAATCACTCTTTATCCAACGTCTTGGTCCATGAAGGAGGTGATAATGCGGCGAACCGGGCAATCGGATTATAAGGCATTAACACTTTGACTTAGCCATAGGAGTTTTATGGTGGGGCTGCGACATAGCCCCTGGTATGTATGCGGCGTATGGTGCCTTACATGTTTGATCTAAAAAAGATCCCTCATGTGACACGAAGAATCGCTAAAGATTCTGATAAGTCGTCAAGTGGTTGACCAGCTCACGCCGCATCATGACAGTCAGTTTTCGGCTTTCTCTACTAAGGTGCTCGTCCGGTTTAGACCAGGTCACAATCGCAATAGTTCTCCCTTTAATATCCTAGTTGATAGAGCGGAACGTAGGGTAGCAAGCACAGGAGCCGAGTAACCCAAATATTGACCCAAGACAATGATTTGGAGCTGATGCATATAAGGCCTAACTTGCGATGCCGAAGTATGTTATAGAGTTGTTCGGACTTTTACTGGCAGCTCATTTGTTCCCACGCCGAGTCCCTAGCAGATTAGGCCAAGGTATATATGTGAAATAACCGTAGGAGCCATGTTTGTCGGGAAAACCATACGGATGATTAGTTTAGGATATTGTTTACTGGTAACTGAGCGATATGCCAATGATTACTTATGATTATAAAAGCCACCCCCCCCGGCTATTTGACATGCTCGGGGTTGGAGGCGGAGGAACAGGCATAGTACAGGCTCGAAAAATGGAGAGTGCGGTCTACAAAAAGATATTTTGGACCTCCTGTCGCACGTCTGCGCCGCCAGCCCTCAGTGGGGAATCCTTGATGGACATAGCCCCTTAGGTGAGTGTACAGATCCGAACTCCGATAGAGCCAGTTTCTGATTTTTAAATCTTTGTCACCTATTTTTTTAAAGGATATCAAAAGAGGAAATAAAAAAGGAAAATAAATAATTATATATAGAAAAAGTTACTGGAGTGTTCGCAGGCTTGTCCGTATTGTGCTTCGGCCGATGCCCATGGTATCTTGAGTGCGTAATGATGTATGTGCGGTACAAACTTTGTAGGTGTACGGAGTTGGCGGCGGAAGCCGGGCTGCTATTTCCATTCTAGGGGTAGTTGATCCTCGGGTGGAGACTGCTTTAGACCTCTGGTTTTTTGTTAGTGAACCTTTCCGTCATCCCTGTCGCTTGGCGGCTTCCTTCCCCTGTGTCCGGCATTGGGCTTGCCGGCCTGTTTAAAGACCCAGCAGTTTCTATTGGTATGATTAGCTGATTTATCGGGGTGGCCATGAATCTGGCAGGGTCGGTCCAAAATCCTATCCAGGTTGGATGGTTCATCTTGATTCGCCTTGGATGGCTTCTTCCGCTGGCCGGGCTTGGGGTTGCTGAATCCGGCGTTGACCGACGTGTCGCCTGATCTTGCATTGTCATTGTGGTTGTTGTTTTTTGCTTCCCCGTGGCTTGCCGTTGGCGTATCGGATTTCAGAGGTGCCCTGGTTGCTGGCACTATTGCTTCTACGAGCGAGCCAGCTATCTTCTCCCATGCAAAAGCGAGTCATTAGAGCAGTGAGAGCTGTCATGGATTTAGGTCCTTCTTGGCCTAGGTGGCGTGCAAGCCATTCGTCCCGGATGCTGTGTCTGAAAGTCGCGAGGGCTTCTGCGTCCGGATAGTCGACGATTTGGTTCTTTTTGATTAAGAACCGGGTCCAAAGCTCCCTGGCTGATTCGCCGAGCTGTTGGACAATGTGACTTAGGTCATTGATACGTCCATTTTGCATCATGCTTTTATATCGATATTTATTGCATTATGGGCTATTATTACACATTATGTCACAATACTTATGCCTATTCTCTCTTATTTTACAAGGTTTACATAAAGAAGGAGAATGCCGGCAGCTGGGATTCTGGGCTGGAAAAGGAGCAAATATTAGAGACCTATTCTGCACAGCTCCAAAAGTCCTGAAACTTCACGAAAGACGTTTTCAGAATATATAAAAAATACTGAGCGCAAGAAGTTCACCAGGGGGCCACACCCTGCCCACGAGGGTGGGGGCGTGCCCTACCCCCTGGGCGCGCCCCCCTACATTGTGGGCCCCCTGGTGGTCCTCTGATGGCCATCTTCTGCTATATGGAGTCTTTCGATGAGGAAAAAATCATAAGCCATCTCCTCGGACGAAACTCCGCCGCCACAAGGCGGAACCTTGGCGGATCCAATCTAGGGCTCCGGCAGAGCTGTTCTGCCGGGGAAACTTCCCTCTGGGAGAGGGAAATCATCGCCATCGTCATCACCAATGCTCCTCTCATCGGGAGAGGGCAATCTCCATCAACATCTTCACCAGCACCATCTCCTCTCAAAACCCTAGTTCATCTCTTGTATCCAATTCTTGTCTCCAAGTCCGGGATTGGTACCTGTGGGTTGCTAGTAGTGTTGATTACTCCTTGTAGTTGATGCTAGTTGGTTTGTTTGTTGGAAGATCATATGTTCATATCCTATATGCATATTAATACCCCTCTGATTATGAACATGAATATGCTTTGTGAGTAGTTATGTTTGTTCCTGAGGACATGTGAGAAGTCTTGCTATTAGTAGTCATGTGAATCTGTTATTCGTTCGATATTTTGATGAGATGTATGTTGTCTCTCCTCTAGTGGTGTTATGTGAACGTCGACTACATAACACTTCACCATTATTTGGTCCTAGAGGAAGGCATTGGGAAGTAATAAGTAGATGATGGGTTGCTAGAGTGACAGAAGCTTAAACCCTAGTTTATGCGTTGCTTCGTAAGGGGCTGATTCGAATCCATATGTTTCATGCTATGGTTAGGTTCACCTTAATACTTTTGTTGTAGTTGCGGATGCTTGCAATATAGGTTAATCATAAGTGGGATTCTTGTCCATGTAAGGACAGCACCCTAGCACCGGTCCACCCACATATCAGATTATCAAAGTACCGAGCATGAATCATATGACCGTGATGAAAACTAGTTTGACGATATTCCCATGTGTCCTCGGGAGTGCTTTTCTCTATATAAGAGTTCGTCCAGGCTTGTCCTTTTCTACAAAAAGGATTGGGCCACCTTGCTGCACTTTATTTACTTTTGTTACTTGTTTCTCGTTACAAATTATCCTATCACAAAACTATCTGTTACCACTTATTTCAGTACTTGCAGAGAATACCTTGCTGGAAACCGCTTATCATTTCCTTCTGCTCCTTGTTGGGTTCGACACTATTACTTATCGAAAGGACTACGATAGATCCCATATACTTGTGGGTCATCAAGACTCTTTTCTGGCGCCGTTGGCGGGGAGTGAAGCGCCTTTCATAGGTGGAATTTGGTAAGGAAAATTTATATAGTGTGCTGAAATTTACTGTCACTTGTTACTATGGAAAGTAATCCTCTGAGGGGCTTGTTCGGGGTATTTTCACCCCGACCAGTAGAGCAAAGAGTTGCTCCTCAACCTACTGAACCTACTGAAAATGTAAATGAAAATGTCTGCTTTGAAATTCCTTCGGGTATGTTAGAAAAATTGCTAGCTAATCCTTTTGCAGGAGACGGAACAACGCATCCTGATGAGCACCTAATATATGTGGATGAAGTTTGTGGATTGTTTAAGCTTGCATGCCTGCAGGTCGACTCTAGAGGATCCCCGGGTACCGAGCTCGAATTCGCCCTATAGTGAGTCGTATTACAATTCACTGGCCGTCGTTTTACAACGTCGTGACTGGGAAAAACGGTTGAAATTGGAATTTCATCAGAAGTTTTATCTTATGCATCTTGTTCATCGTGATTGCAATTATACATATAATTTTTGGCCTCGCGAAGGAGAAAGCATCGCTCAAGCTTGGGGGAGGCTTAAATCAATGTTATATTCATGCCCCAATCATGATCTCTCAAGAGAGATGATTATTCAAAATTTATATGCTCGGCTTTTTGATAACAATCGCACCATGCTCGATACTTCCGGTGCTGGCTCTTTTATGACGAAGACTATTGAATTCAAATGGGATTTATTGGAAATAATTAAACGCAACTCTGAAGATTGGGACCTCAACGAAGGTAAGGAGTCAGTTATGACACCTAAGTTTGATTGTGTTAAATCTTTTATGGATATCGATGTTTTCCGTAAATTTAGCACTAAATATGGACTTCACTCTGAGATAGTAGCTTCTTTCTGTGAATCTTTTGCTACTTATGTTGATCTCCCCAAGGAGAAGTGGTTTAAATATCATCCTCCCATAGAAGTAAAAGTAGCTGCACCTATTAAAGTTGAAGAAAAGACTATCACTTATAATGATCCTATTGTTCCTACTTCTTATGTTGAGAAACCACCTTTCCCTGTTAGGATAAAGGATCATGCTAAAACTTCAACTATGGTTCGTAAAAGCAATATTAGAACATATACACCTCCTGAGCAAGTTAAAGTTGAACCTAATATTGCTATTGTTAAAGATCTCTTGGCTGATAATATTGATGGGCATGTTATTTATTTCTGTGATGAAACTGCTAGAATTGCTAAACCTTGCGCTAAAGATAAACATAGACCAGTGGTAGGCATGCCTGTTATTTTTGTTAAAATAGGAGATCATTGTTATCATGGCTTATGTGATATGGGTGCCAGTGCTAGTGAAATACCTGTTGACCTATATAGAGAAATTATGCATGATATTGCACCTGTTGAGTTAGAAGATATTGATGTCACAATTAAACTTGCCAATAGAGATACTATTTCACCAATGGGAATTTTTAGAGATGTTGAAGTCTTGTGTGGGAAAATTAAATATCCTGCTGATTTTCTTGTTCTTGGTTCCCCACAAGATAGCTTTTGTCCCATTATATTTGGTAGACCCTTCTTAAACACTATTAATGCTAAGAAAGATTGCAAACAGGATGTTGTTACTATCGGTTTAGATGATATGTCTCATGAATTTAATTTCTCTAAATTTAGTAGACAACACCGTGAAGAAGAATTACCTAGTAAGGATGAAATTATTGGTATTTCTTCTATTGCTGTACCTCCTAGTGATCCTTTAGAACAATATTTGCTAGACCATGAAAATGATATGTTTATGAATGAAAGAAGGGAAATAGATGAAGTATTCTTTAAAAAGGAACCTATTCTGAAACACAATTTGCCTGTTGAAATCCTAGGGGATCCTCCTCCACCCAAGGGTGATCCCGTGTTTGAGCTTAAACCGTTGCCTGATACTCTTAAATATGCTTATCTTGATGAGAAAAAGATATATCCTATTATTATTAGTGCTAACCTTTCAGAGCATGAGGAAGAGAGATTATTGAAAACTCTGAAGAAGCACCGTGCTGCTATTGGGTATACTCTTGATGATCTTAATTAAGGGCATTAGTCCCACTCTATGTCAACATAAAATAAATTTGGAAGAAGATGCTAAACCAGTTCGTGATCATCAACGACGGCTGAATACTAAAATGAAAGAAGTGGTAAGAAAGGAAATACTGAAGCTCCTTGAGGCAGGTATAATCTATCCCATTGTTGATAGTCAGTGGGTAAGTAATGTCCATTGTGTCCCTAAGAAGGGAGGTATTACTGTCGTTCCTAATGATAAACATGAATTGATTCCTCAAAGAATTATTACAGGTTATAGGATGGTAATTGATTTCTGCAAATTAAATAAGGCCACTAAAAAGTATCATTGCCCCTTACCTTTTATTGATCAAATGCTAGAAAGATTATCCAAACATACACATTTTTGCTTTCTAGATGGTTATTCTGGTTTCTCTCAAATACCTGTGTCAACCAAGGATCAATCAAAGACTACTTTTACTTGCCCTTTTGGTACTTTTGCTTATAGACGTATGCCTTTTGGTTTGTATAATGCACCTGCTACCTTTCAAAGATGCATGATGGCTATATTCTCTGACTTCTGTGAAAAGATTTGTGAGGTTTTCATGGACGATTTCTCCGTCTATGGATCTTCTTTTGATGATTGCTTGAGCAACGTTGATCGAGTTTTGCAGAGATGTGAAGAAACTAATCTTGTCTTGAATTGGGAAAAGTGCCACTTTATGGTTAATGAAGGTGTTGTCTTGGGGCATAAAGTTTCTGAAAGAGGTATTGAAGTTGATAAAGCCAAGGTTGATGCTATTGAAAAGATGCCATGCCCCAAGGACATCAAAGGTATAAGAAGTTTCCTTGGTCACGCCGGATTTTATAGGAGGTTCATTAAGGACTTCTCAAAAATTTCTCGGCCTCTGACTAATTTATTACAAAAAGATATACCATTTGTCTGTGATGATGATTGTGTAGAAGCATTTGAAATACTTAAGAAAGCATTTATCTCAGCACCTATTGTTCAGGCACCTGATTGGAATTTACCCTTTGAAACTATGTGTGATGCTAGTGATTATGCTGTAGGTGCTGTTCTAGGGCAAAGAGTTGATAAGAAATTAAACGTTATTCAATATGCTAGTAAAACCCTAGACAATGCTCAAAGAAATTATGCTACTACTGAAAAAGAATTCTTAGCAGTTGTATTTGCTTGTGATAAGTTCAGACCTTATATTGTTGATTCTAAAGTAACTATTCACACTGATCATGCTGCTATTAAATATCTTATGGAAAAGAAAGATGCTAAACCTAGACTTATTAGATGGGTTCTCTTGCTACAAGAATTTGATTTACATATTGTTGATAGAAAGGGAGCTGAGAACCCCGTTGCAGACAACTTGTCTAGGTTAGAAAATGTGCTTGATGACCCACTACCTATTAATGATAGCTTTCCTGGTGAGCAATTAAATGTCATAAATGCTTCTCAGACTGCCCCATGGTATGCTAATTATGCTAATTACATTGTTGCCAAATTCATACCACCTAGTTTCACGTACCAGCAAAAGAAAAAGTTCTTCTATGATTTGAGACATTAATTTTGGGATGACCAACATCTTTATAAAGAAGGAGTAGATGGTGTTATTAGACGTTGTGTACCTAAGCATGAACAGGAACAGATCCTACGCAAGTGTCACTCCGAAGCTAATGGAGGACACCATGCTGGAGATAGAACTGCACATAAGGTATTGAAATCTGGTTTTTATTGGCCTACTCTCTTCAAAGACGCCCGTAAGTTTGTCTTATCTTGTGATGAATGTCAAAGAATTGGTAATATTAGTAGACGTCAAGAAATGCCTATGAACTATTCACTCATTATTGAACCATTTGATGTTTGGGGCTTTGACTATATGGGACCTTTTCCTGCCTCTAATGGTTATACACATATTTTAGTTGATGTTGATTACGTTACTAAGTGGGTAGAAGCTATTCCAACTAGTAGTGCTGGTCATAACACTTCTATTAAAATGCTTAAAGAAGTTACTTTTCCAAGGTTTGGAGTCCCTAGATATTTAATGACTGATGGTGGTTCACATTTTATTCATGGTGCTTTACGTAAAATACTTGCTAAGTATGATGTTAATCATAGAATTGCATCTCCTTATCACCCTCAGTCTAGTGGTCAAGTAGAACTGAGCAATAGAGAGCTCAAATTAATTTTGCAAAAGACTGTCAATAGGTCTAGAAATAATTGGTCCAAGAAACTTGATGATGCATTATGGGCCTATAGAACTCCATATAAAAATCATATGGGTATGTCTCCGTATAAAATGGTTTATGGAAAAGCATGTCACTTACCTCTCGAACTAGAACACAAGGCATATTGGGCTATTAAAGAGCTCAATTATGATTTTAAACTTGCCGGTGAGAAGAGGTTATTTGATATTAGCTCACTCGATGAATGGAGAACGCAAGCCTACGAAAATGCCAAGTTGTTTAAAGAAAAAGTTAAAAGATGGCATGATAAAAGGATACAAAAGTGTGAGTTTAATGTAGGTGATTATGTATTTCTATACAACTCTCGTTTAAGATATTTTGCAGGAAAACTTCTCTCTAAATGGGAAGGTCCTTACGTTATCGAGGAGGTCTATCGTTCCGGTGCCATAAAAATCAACAACTTCGAAAGCACAAATCCGAAGGTGTTGAACGGTCAAAGAATCAAACATTATATCTCAGGTAATCCCATAAATGTTGAAACCAATTTTATTGAAACCGTAACCCGGGAGGAATACATAAGGGACACTTTCCGGAACATTTCAAACTCCGAAAAGGAATAGGTATTTGGTACGGTAAGTAAACCGACTCCAAAACAGTTTTTAAGGCAATATTTCTCCATTTTGGAATATTTAGAAAAATAGAAAAATAAGAAGCAGTTCGGGAAGGACACGAGGCCTCCACGAGGGTGGAGGGCGCGCCCTACCCTACTGGGCTCGCCCCCTACCTCGTGGGCACCTCTTGCGCTTTTCGGACTCCGTTTTCTTACATGACACGTAATTTGGTCGGTAAAAATTCATCATATAATCTCCCGAAGGTTTTGACTCCCATATAACGCAAAAATCTCCTGTCTTTGTTTCGAGCTGTTTTTCTGACAGATCCAGGACGTCATGTCATCTTCAAGTGCCCCCAAGGACCAGTTCTTTGAGAAGGTCGTCAACCCCTACCTCACGGAGGTGCTGCAACAACCTCAAACCATTGAGATGCGTGAGGGGTTGTCGCACATCCGCGATGTTGAGGGACCAAGGAAGACCGGAAGCATTGAGGCAAGGCTCGAGGCATTGGAGCAAGAAGTTTTCAAGTGTCAGGAGATGGTGGAGCGTGGACTCGATTCCAATCACATTATGATCACGGAGATCACCAACAACCACAAGCTGGACGTCAAGGACATTGGGGAGGCCATCTTCAAGCTTCATGAGAAAATCGAGCACCTCCAGGCCCAGATCTATGACTTGCAAAATCAAAACTGTGAGTATGAATATAGATTCAAGAGGATGAGTTTGGCTGCAGATTTGAGGTTTCAGGAGACTCGATCATCCTTCTATGATGGTGAGCCTATGCCTTGGAAGAAGGACGACAAGCCTACGTCATCAACAGAACCATCACCTTCTCCACCAACAAAGAAGAATTGAGTATCTGGTATGGGCCTCCCCTCGGCAACTGCCAAGCTTGGGGGAGTGCCCCGGTATCGTATCACCATCACTTTTATCTTTACCGTTTTTCTTAGTTCGATCCTTTTGGTAATATCTTGATCTAGTAGAATAAAAGTTTTTAGTATGATCTAGTTGTGAGTTTTGCTTTATGATCCTTCTATGTAATCGAGTCCATGAGCTATATATAATAAAGATTAGTGTTGAGTCAACGGTTTGATTATTTTGCGATGATCCTAAGTGAATAAAAGAAAAGAGAAAGAATAAAAGGGGAACAAAGAGATCATATGGATCTTATGGAGAGTAATGAGCTCACATAGAAAATTATGATGAATAAAAGTTGTTGAGAGTTGACAAACATGGTTTTGGTCATCGTTGCAATTAATAGGAAGTAATAAAGAAAGAGATGTCTTCACATATAAATATACTATCTTGGACATCTTTTATGATTGTGAGTACTCATTAAAATATGTCATGCTAAAGAGTTTACGTTGGACAAGGAAGACAATGTAATGGGTTATGTTTTCTTACATATGAGATAAATTATATTGTCATGGATCATCCAACATGGTTGAGCTTGCCTTTCCCCCTCATGCTAGCCAAATTCATCGCACCAAGTAGAGATACTACTTGTGCTTCCAAATACCCTTAAACCAGTTTTGCCATGAGAGTCCACCTATGGATTGAGTAAGATCCTCCAAGTAAGTTGTCATCGGTGCAAGCAATAAAAATTGCTCTCTAAATATGTATGACTTATTAGTGTGGGAGAAAATAAGCTTTATACGATCGTGTGATATGGAAGAAATAAAAGCGACAGACTGCATAATAAAGGTCCATATCACAAGTGGCAATATAAAGTGACATTCTTTCGCATTAAGATTTTGTGCGTCCAACCATAAAAGCGCATGACAACCTCTGCTTCCCTCTGTGAAGGGCCTGTCTTTTACTTTTATCTCCTACCTTGCATAAGAGTCATGGTGATCTTCACCCTTCCTTTTTACATTTTATCCTCTCGCAAGCACAGTATGTTGGAAAGATCCTGGTATATATAGCTAATTGGATGTGAGTTTTCATGAACTATTATTGTTGACATTACCCTTGAGGTAAAACGTTGGGAGGCAAAACTATAAGCCCCTATCTTTCTCTGTGTCCGATTAAAACTCCATACCCATAAGTATTGCATGAGTGTCAGCAATTATGAAAGACTATATGATAGTTGACTATGTAGACTTGCTGAAAAGCTCATATATTGACTCTTTCCTATGTTATGATAAATTGCAATTGCTCCAATGACAGAGATTACAGTTTGTTAGTTTTCAATGAAGTTTATGATTCATAGTTGAAATTGTGATTGAATTGTTACTCTAGCATAAGAGATAATATGACAAGAATTATATAAGTTGCTGTTCTAAGAATGATCATGATGCCCTCATGTCCGTATTTAATTTTTATCGACACCTCTATCTCTAAACATGTGAACATATTTTTCAATTTCGGCTTTCGCTTGAGGACAAGCGAGGTCTAAGCTTGGGGGAGTTGATACGTCCATTCTCCATCATGCTTTTATATCTATATTTGTTGCATTATGGGCTTTTACTACACATTATGTCACAATACTTATGCCTATTCTCTCTTATTTTACAAGGTTTACATAAAGAGGGAGAATGCCGGCAGCTGGGATTCTGGGCTGGAAAAGGAGCAAATATTAGAGACCTATTCTGCATAGCTCCAAAAGTCCTGAAACTTCATGGAAGACGTTTTCAGAATATATAAAAAATACAGAGTGCAAGAAGTTCACCAGGGGGCCACACCCTGTCCACGAGGGTGGGTGGCGTGCCCTACCCCCCTGGGCGCGCCCCTACCTCGTGGGCCCCCTGGTGGCCCTCCGATAGCCATCTTCTGCTATATGGAGTCTTTCGATGAGGAAAAAATCATAAGCCATCTCCTCGGAAGAAACTCCGCCGCCACGAGGCAGAACCTTGGCGGATCCAATCTAGGGCTCCGGCAGAGCTGTTCTGCCGAGGAAACTTCCCTCCGGGAGGGGGAAATCATCGCCATCGTCATCACCAACGCTCCTCTCATCGGGAGAGGGCAATCTCCATCAACATCTTCACTAGCACCATCTCCTATCAAAACCCTAGTTCATCTCTTGTATCCAATTCTTGTCTCCAAGTCTGGGATTGGTCCCTATGGGTTGCTAGTAGTGTTGATTACTCCTTGTAGTTGATGCTAGTTGGTTTATTTGGTGGAATATCATATGTTCAAATCCTATATGCATATTAATACCCCTCTGATTATGAACAAGAATATGCTTTGTGAGTAGTTACGTTTGTTCCTAAGGGCATGGGAGAAGTCTTGCTATTAGTAGTCATGTGAATTTGGTATTCGTTCGATATTTTGATGAGATGTATGTTGTCTCTCCTCTAGTGGTGTTATGTGAATGTCGACTACATAACAATTCGCCATTATTTGGGCCTAGAGGAAGGCATTGGGAAGTAATAAGTAGATGATGGGTTGCTAGAGTGACAGAAGCTTAAACCCTAGTTTATGCATTGCTTCGTAAGGGGCTGATTTGGATCCATATGTTTCATGCTATGGTTAGGTTCACCTTAATACTTTTTTTGTAGTTGCGGATGCTTGCAATAGAGGTTAATCATAAGTGGGATGCTTGTCCAAGTAAGGACAACACCCAAGCACCGGTCCACCCACATATCAGATTATCAAAGTACCGACCGCGAATCATATGACCATGATGAAAACTAGCTTGACGATATTCCCATGTGTCCTTGGGAGCGCTTTTTTCTATATAAGAGTTCGTCCAGGCTTGTCCTTTGCTACAAAAAGGATTGGGCCACCTTGCTGCACTTTATTTATTTTTGTTACTTGTTGCTCGTTACAAATTATGCTATCACAAAACTATCTGTTACCACTTATTTCAGTACCTGCAGAGAATACCTTGCTGGAAACCGCTTATCATTTCCTTCTGCTCCTCATTGGGTTCGACACTCTTACTTATCGAAAGGACTACGATAGATCCCCTATACTTGTGGGTCATCAATCATCGGCATCCGGTGGCCGGACATATGTTCCTCAGAAGTTATCGAGGAAGGCCTCTTCCAAGTCCTTCCAGCTGCCTATGGAATTTTCAGGAAGGTTGTTTAACCAGTACGGAGCTGGTCCTTTTAGTTTTAGTGGGAGGTATTTAATGGCGTGGAGGTCATCTCCACGGGCCATATGGATGTGGAGGATGAAATCTTCTATCCATACTGCGGGATCGGTTGTCCCGTCGTATGATTCAATACTGACGGGTTTGAATCCTTCGGTGTCGGAGTAATGGGCCACTGGTAGGCCAACCCGAGTCCATAACCTTTCAATACATCGGGGCAGGCTGCGCCCCTCAAGACCCTAGGGCGAAGAGCCGTCTCCTGAGGAGTCGACAGCAGGGCGGCCGACTGCCCGCTCACCTCCGAGTTCCAGGGACGACTTCCAGAGAAGCCGGCTTTGGGGAGTCGGCCGGCGACTCCAGCAAACCCATGACCTCATCAAAGGGGACAGGGCAGAGGCGTGGCAACAGTGAAGCCCACTCCCGCCCCTTACCAAGGGCAGGCATGGCCACAGCACGCCATACCCGGGAAGATCTCCGTGCGGCGTGGCACTATTGCCCGGCCGGCCCTGACATCAGCACCACAGTACCAAGTCCTGCACCCACGACGGCTTGTCTGTATGGCCTGGAGGCAGCGGGGCCCACCAGTTAGCGAGACCTCGGGAGACGGCGGGAGAACCGCCAGTCGGACCCGCCGGGAGTCGGCCCGGGGGAGTCAGCCGAGCCCTCCCCTGGGGCCCACACGCCATTAATCTAGATGAGATGGGGAGTGGCCACAGTGATCGCCCGCCAGGCGGCGGGGCTGTTGCCACGACCCCATGACCAAGCCTGCGTCATCAGAAGCACGGCTACAGTAATCAGCGGCCGGAAAGACCCGCCCGCGGCGGACGCGGCCTGTCGGCTCCGTACCAGACTAGTCGGCGGGGCCCACTAGTCGGCAGGCCCCAGCAGTCGGCGGAGAAGTCGATGGTCGGAGGCACTGACGGTGGGGCCCGCGCCCAGTCGAGTTACCATTGTACCCCTGGGGGGTAGGCCTATATAAACCCCCAGGGCACCCATGCAAGGGGTTGGATCCCGGTAGTTCTAGACCATACCAGATAGAAGGAGAGAGCTAGCCTTGCCCTCTTCTGCGACCAGAAACAGCTCAAGGAGCAACCATGTAAACACTTGGCCATAGTGATCATGCGGAGACCCCGCAGAGTAGCAGTAGGGTTATTATCTCCCCGGAGAGCCCCGAAGCTGGGAAAGATTCGCCGGCGTGCATGTCTACGCCTCATCCCGTTTCCAGGCACCAGCGACGTTCTACTCGCCCCCACCATGATAAGCCATCCGTTGGCATATGTCGCACCAAACCCCCGACATCTGGCGCCCACTGTGGGGCCTGGTGCACCGCCGTCCGGAGATCTGTTCTGGACGGGAACCCTTTTCCTCCCTGGCGAGCGCAGCCAGCCAGGCACGCCAGGCAAAGTTTGCATCGACGCGCTGTGTGGCATTGAGATCGCCTGCGCAGCCAGCTCCTCGGCCGAACTTGTCGGCGAGGTCCGCCTCTCCGACGAACCTGCGTCCGATGCAGGCGCGGGCGGCCCCTAAAACCTCCTCGCGGGCCTCCTCGATCAACTCCACGTTTCCGGCGAGCCTGCCGTAGACTTGGAGTCCGTAGGCTCCACCGACCCGATGCTGGTCGACTCCGACACCGCGTCGATCGACGTGTTCCCCACCAATGTGGTGGTCTACGACGAACCTCTCCCCCACGCAGAGAGGAACGGAAGAACTGTCACTGAGGTGCTAGTCATCAGTCATGACGAGTTCCCTGGCGGAGGAGCGCCCGACTCACTCGGCACAGCGCTGCAAGACCTGACTACGCCCATTCCCGAAGATGCTGACGCGGAGACGTTAGAAGCGTGCCGCCTTCATCTCGTTGAAGGCGCGAAGAAGCTGTCCAGCATGAGACGCTTGTCAGAAGCTTACCAGCGGGAGATGGATCGCGCCGTTGGCGGCTCACTGGCCCGGCAGGGCCCAGCCGCCTTGGCGCGGTCCAGCAGCGCGGCGTAGCCATCGCCAGCTTGTTTGGGGCTAGCCGCCCCGTGTACACTACACTAGCGGAGAACATCCGAGCCGCCCAGGCAGCGGCGGATGAGCTGGACAATTTCGAGGGCAAAGAACGCCGCCTCATGATGGAGCGAGTCCAGTGGCTCCTCGATGCGGCCGCCGCACAGAACGAGGCCGGCTGCCGCACGGAGGCGCCGCAACGGCCAAACGACGACCCGCACCAAGATCAAGGCGTGACGTCTCGGACGCCGACTGGCGGCGCCCGAGGAAGAAAGGACAAGGAGCCGGCTGTCAGCCACAGTCGGACTCGCATTACCATAGAGCGCGACCGAGATGGCCGCCCGAGAGCAGTGGAACGATGGGACGACTGTGCGCCTCCCCCTCCCCGCAAGGAGAGGCGAGTCTTCCCGCCGCCTGTTGACCATCTGACTCTCGGTGACCGCCATGGCCGCCGAGAGGGAGTTGGAGAGAATGACGCCCGCCACCGGATCGACCGACTTCACCGGTCCCTGGCGCTGGAAGAAGAAGACGAGCTGGGTCCGCCTTGTTTCGGGCCCCGCATCCGGGACGAGCCCTTTCCCAGAGGGTTCACGCTCCCAAGAGACACGCCCAAGTATACCGGCTCTGTGCAGCCGGAAGAATGGCTAGTTGACTATTCCACGGCTGTCAGCATAGCAAACGGCAACAAGCATGTCGCCGTAAAATACGTTCCGCTCATGCTCCAGGGCATGGCCTGGACATGGCTGAACAGCCTAAAGCCCCGCAGCATCAACAGCTGGGTCGACTTCACTGAAGCATTCATCCGCAACTTCACCAGCACGTACAAGCGTCCTCCCAAGCCTCATCAGCTCTCCTTGTGCGTGCAAGGTCCTGACGAGTCGACTCGCGACTACCTCACGCGTTGGGCTGAGCTCCGGAATTCCTACGAGGGCGTGCACGAGGTGCAGTCCATTGAGTACTTCACAGCCGGGTGCCGAGAAGGCACCCTCCTCAAGCACAAGCTCCTTTGCAACGAGCCAGAAACCCTCGACGAGCTGCTGATCATAGCAGACAAGTACGCCACAGCCGACTCCTCCATGAAGGCGGAAATTCAAATCAGCACGACTGGCAAAGTAGCTCCTCAGGCTCCAAGAACTCCGGCGGTAGACGCCGGCCGGCGACAACAGCAGGGCGACAACAAGCGCAAGGCCCCGCAGCCGGCTTCCGGCAGCCGGCAGGTCGCGACCGTTGAAGCCCAGCAGCCGGAAGAGCAGCCTCTGCCCAAGCGACAGAAAGGCGGCAAGCCCAACTGGTTGCAGGCCTTCTCCTATGAGCAGACCTTGGATGGACCTTGCAAGTTCCACAGTGGTGCAAAGCCGTCGAATCACACCACCCGGAAGTGCCACTGGCTCACTAGGATCGAAAAAGGAAGCCGGCCTCCTGCCACCCCCGCCTGCTGGGAATCCGCCTCCGCCTCCGCCCCAGCAGCCGGCAGTCAGGCTAGTCGGCGCATGGAGCCTATGTGGTGTTCACCAGTGTGGCTGATGATCGACGCAGCAGGCGGCTGCAGCGACAAGAGGTGAACGCAGTAGCCTCAGAGACGCCAGAGTTCATGCACTAGACTGAGAAGCCCATCAGCTGGAGCAGGGCTGACCACCTAGCAGTGATGCCGAGTCCGGGCTCCTACACCTTGGTCCTGGACGCCACCTTTGCCATGGACAAACGGGCCGCGCGTTTCTCACGAGTTCTGATAGACGGGGGCAGCAGCATCAATATCCTGTACAAGGACACCATGGAGAAGTTAGGATCAAGCAAAGACAGCTTCAGAACAGCCGGACTGTGTTCCACGGCATTGTTACTGGGCTTTCCTGCTCACCAATCGGCAAGATCCTGATTGACGTCCTCTTTGGGGACAAAGATCACTTCCGGAGAGAGTCTGTTTGGTTTGAGGTGATGGACCTTGAGAGCCCGTACCATGCGCTACTTGGCCGACCCGCCTTGGCCAAGTTCATGGCGGTCCCCCAATACGCCTACCTCAAGATGAAGATGCCCAGTTCCAGGGTAATTCTGACTGTAGCCGGCGACTACCGGAAGTCGTCCGCTTGCGCGACCGAGAGCAGTCGGCTGGCCGAGTCCTTGGTGATCGCAGCTGAGAAGCGACTCCTTGAATGAGTTGTGGCGATGGCCGGCAAGCAGCCGGAGATATCGCCCGACCCAAAGGAGTCGGAAGCCGAAGGTTCGTTCAAGCCGTCCAAAGAGACAAAGAAGATACCCTTGGATCCGGAGCACCCAGATAGGTACGCCGTCGTAGGTGCAAACCTCGACAGTAAATAGGAAGGCGAGCTCGTCGATTTCCTCCGTGAGAATCGGGACATCGTCGCATGGTCTCCCAAAGACATGCCAGGTGTATCGACGGGTTTCGCCGAGCACAAGTTACATGTCCGATCTGATGCAAAGCCGTTCAGGCAGCCCCTGCGCCGCTTATCAGAAGAAAAGAGAAGAGTTGTCAGAGAAGAGATAGCCCGACTCCTAGCAGCCGGCTTCATTATGGAAGTTTTCTTCCCGGAGTGGCTGGCAAATCTGGTCCTAGTGCTAAAGAAGAACAGGCAATGGCGAATGTGTATTGACTACACGAGCCTCAACAAGGCCTGCCCCAAGGACCCATTTGCTCTACCAAGAATTGACCAGGTGATAGACTCCACAGCCGGATGCGAGTTGTTGAGTTTCTTGGATGCATACTCAGGATATCACCAGATCAAGCTGAACCTGGCTGACAGATTGAAGACCGCCTTCATCACGCCGTTTGGAGCATTCTGCTACCTCACCATGACGTTCGGCTTACGGAATGCCGGCGCCACCTTTCAGCGTTGCATGCAGAAGTGCCTCCTCAAGCAACTCGGCAGGAACGCCCACGTCTATGTAGATGACATGGTGGTGAAGACGGAAAAGCGTGGAACACTGTTGGAAGACCTCAAGGAGACCTTTGAGAACCTACGCCGGTTCTAGATCAAGCTCAACCCCGAGAAGTGTGTCTTCGGAGTACCAGCCAGCCAGCTGGTAGGTTTCCTGGTCTCTGAACGCGGCATAGAATGCAACCCAGTAAAAATCAAGGACATAGAGAGAATGGAGGTACCCAGCCGACTGTTGGATGTGCAGAAGTTCACCGGCTTCTTAGCATCCATCAGCCGATTCATCAGTCGGCTGGGCGAGAAAGCTCTCCCCTTATACCAACTCATGAAGAAGACCACTTTTTTCGAGTGGAACCATAAGGCGGACGAAGCTTTTCACCAGTTGAAGAAGATGCTGACTACTCCACCCGTCCTGGCGGCTCCGACTCCTAAGGAACCTATGCTCCTGTACATCGCTGCCACCAGCCGGGTAGTCAGCACAGTCATGGTAGTGGAGCGCAAGAAGGAAGGCAAGGCGCTGCCTGTCCAGAGACCAGTATATTACCTGAGCGAGGTACTGTCGACCTCCAAGCAGAACTACCCCCACTACCAGAAGATGTGCTATGGCGTACACTTTGCCGCCAAGAAATTGAAGCCTTATTTTCAAGAGCATCCAATCACGGTGTGTCAGATTTCGGGTTCCGGCAGACCCTTGAGGTTTGAACACTGGGTGCGCGCGGAGATTTCGCCTCCTGCCTACCTGCACTCCTCCGCCTTGCTAGGATCTAAACTAAGGAAAGAACAACACAAGAGACGCAAGGTTTATACTGGTTCGGGCCACCGTTGTGGTGTAATACCCTACTCCAGTGTGTGGCATGGTGGATTGCCTCTTGGGCTGGTGATGATGAACAATACAAGGAAGAACAGCCTCGCGAGGGTCTGTTCTTGGCTGGGGCGGTGAACTGCTGGGAGGAGTTCAGTCGCCTTTCTCTCTCTCTCTCTTTCTGATCTTCTCTATCCTTCCAACCCCCCGGCCCCCTTTGCTCTGTGGGTGGCTGGTCCTATTTATAGAGGCCCTAGTCCTCTTCCCAAATATCGAGCGGGAAGGGAGCCAACAATGGCGGGCTAATTTGAAGGGGGACAGCTAGTATCAGCTATCCTGACAAAAGTAGTCTTCGCCTGCGCAAAGCTCTGGTGATGACATCGTCTTGGGCTCCACGGTGACCTCCGTCTCGTAGTCCTCCTGGTCTTGGTCTCGTTGCACCGAAATGGCAACCTTTGCCTGATACCTCGGTACTCCGCGGCTGCGCTTGCCCCCTTTGCACCAAAGAGGAAGGGAGGACACTGCGCGGGCTGGCACCCGCCTGGCGCCCCCGGTCGTCATGGCTTGCGTCACGGGCACCTCGTGAGGTACCCCGCCTTGATCTCTCCGCCTCCTCGTGAGCCAGCCTGACGAGGCCGCGCCTGAGGAAGCTCCGCGTCGTCCGCCCCGCGAGGCTTGGCCCCTCGCGAGGGTCTTGGGTTTGTGTTGGTTAAGATGGGCCGCGCTGGGCCCCCCTTTGAGCCACACCGCAGGCCGTAGGCAGGCAAGTCTGGGGACCCCCATTCCCAGAACGCCGACAGTAGCCCCCGGGCCCAGGGCCGCCCGGACTTGGCCGTGCTGGGAGGCGGAAGGGCAAGAGCGAAGCACCGCGGGCCCTAACAGCCTGCGGCCTTGGGCGCCGCATGGCGATTGATTGGACGTGGGCGGCACTGTTCCCCCACGCCCTCCTTATTTTGCTCCATGCTATGCGGACTCGTAGTCGTACACAGCCGTTCCCCTGTTTGGTTGCTCGAGCGCCATCTGTCCTTCCTCCGCTCGAACTCTGGTTTCTGTTTTCAACTCAATCTTAAACCTTCCCCCCCCCCTTCCCATCTCCGTGGCTCTGACGAAGAAGGGAAGAGGGGAGAAACCCGTGTCTCTGCCTTGCCCGCCGCTGTTGGCGGCCCCCGCCGAGGGCTTGGGCAAGGTCAGCTTTGCTCTGGCCACCATCTTCAATGAATGCGGGAGGATGACGGCCTGGCCCGTGTCCCACTTCTCCATCGGCAGGATAGCTACCGAGGTCCCGTATTTTGCCGACGCCCTGTGGGCGGGTCCTGTTCCTCCCTTTTCTGATTTCTTCAATGCCGTGCTCTCCCATTATCAGATCCACATGATGCATCTGGGTCCTGAATCCATCACTCTCCTTTCGGTCTTCGCCTTTGTTTGCGAGGCTATGATGGGCATCCTTCCTTCGGTTGCCTTGTTACGCCACTTCTTCTCGCTGCGCGTTGTTGACCCTACCCAATGTTGGTCGTGTGTGAGCTTCGTTGCCGCGCCTGAGACGGCGGTCTCTGGGATTTACTTCAAGCTCCCTCCGCCCGCAGCTGGGTTCCGCGAGCGATGGCTGTATGTGGATGCTGGGGTGCCCAGCCCCCTGCTGTCGGAGCCAACTTCGCCTGCTGTCCCCAATTCGGGCTGGGGCCAGGAGACGCTTGAGAGCCCCCGGCTCGTCTTCGTCTGGCACCGCTTCGCGTTCTTGAGGTCGCTTGGTGCGACAGCGCCCAAGGTGGTGAAGGAGTTCCTGCTACGCCGCGTTGCTCCTCTCCAGCACCACTCCTGCCGGATGTGGGCCTTCAGCGGGCGCGATGATCGTATGAGGCTCCAGGAAGAGGACTTGACGCCTGAAGTGCTGAGGGGGGCGCTCTTGACCCTGAAGGGGGACCCCAACCCTGGCAGTATCCAGCAGGGAGGGGCCTTGCTGTACCTCTGCCAGAGTAGGGGCAATTTTGTGAGGCAGATGCCTATCTTCGATGAGTGGGGGCCGCGCCCCGCCGGCCTTCAGGGGCCTCGTGAGAACCCTGTGGTGGTGACTGCCCTTCCAGTCGGCCCAGGCGACTCTTCCTCAAGTGGCGGAGCAGGGAGGCTCAAGGCGCCAGAGGCCGAGAGGGCTCCCGGCGGGGTGACAGCACCGGGCGAGGCTCGTGAGGAAGCAGTTATCAGGGCCCGTGCCACCGAGGCTGAGGGTGACAAGCAACTGCCCTCTGCGCCTACGACCGAGGCCACTGAGGCTCCTGCGGCTTCTCTTGGCGAGGCGATTGGCGGCGCACGCCAGGCAGGCGCCCCTAACGCAGATCACCTTGACGCTCCATCTTCGTCGCAGGTTGATCCCTGCGCCCGACTCTTAGGCCGCTTCCGCGTGGACTTTCAGGCCCTCCAGAAGAGAAGGGAGGCCCTGGGCGACGATTACCCTTGTCGCCTGCTGAAGCGTAGGAAGTACTTCGCCACTGATGAGTAAGCCTTCTCGTTTCCTAGCTCCCGATCCTTCTGCTGCTCTTACTGACTCTTGCTCCGCAGGCCCCTTCCAACCGAGCTTGCAGAGACGGCTGAGGAGCCGTCCCCCTTGGCTTCGCCCCCTCCACCGTCCTCAAGCGCTCCAAGCAGTGGAGCCCTTGTGGTGAGGGCGACTGATGAGGCGAACCGTCCCGAGGCGTATCGTGGCCCTGCGCGCCTCGCGATCCTTCGTGGGCCTTCTCGTGGCATAGCCAGCCTGCCGTGGGCTTCTTGCCTGGTCATGGACTGCGATTGGCTAAGGCGCTTCCTACGCTCTTCACCTGGGGACGGGCTGGCCCCCGGCCGGGCTTCTGACGCGGCGTGCCCAGCCGTCACGAGGGTGCCAGCTCCCAGCCCCCAGCCCGGAGGGGGACTGCTGGCTCGCGGCCCCCGACGCTTTCTTGGGGCAGATGATGGTGTGGAGGACGTGCTCGAGCGTGCTCGGGGGCGTCGCACTCTCCGCCAAGGATTCCTTCGAAGGGCAGCTGACGCGGTAAGCCTGCTTGGAGAGGAGCTTGCCAATGAAGACGCGCGCCTTGAGGCCGAGGGCCTGCGCCTGGCTGCAGAGAGGCGCGAGCTGGAGGGCGCCATCACCCTTGCGCGCCATCAGCGCGATCTTGACGACGCAGAGGCCAAGGCGTCGCTGGTGGCCTCTTGGGAGGCCCGATCTTGGGCCGCTGAGGAGGCTCGGGAAGCTGACCGGCGGCGAACGGCGGCGGAGGAGCGGGCTCGGGAGCTCCTGGCCTGGTGCCACTCACTGGAGGAGCAGGTGGAGCTGCGCGAGGCAGCTCTCGCGTCGATGCAGGTGGCCTCCCGCGACTCAGCAGAGCTCCAGAAGCGTGACGAGGCACTGACACTGGAAGCCGCCGAACGCACCCGTGAGTACGAGCGTCTGGAGACGAGGGAGCGCTTGGTGATGCAGGCGGAGGATGATGTTGCTGCACGGGAAGCCCGCGTCCTGGAGGAGGTCGGACGTCAAGTGGCGATGGAGCATTTGAACCTCGAGCACGAGTTCGACGAGAAGCTGGGGTTAATCCGGGCCGAAGCTGAAGGTAGGACTGCTGCCTTGAGGGCCAAGCTGGAGGAGGCGACGCAGCGGGCCAACGCTTTCCGGGCCGCTCTTGAGGTGGCGCAAGGTGAGTTAACCGCTTCCCAGGCCGAGGTGCTCCTTCTCCGCCAGCGGGTGGAGCAGGCTGATGTCGTCACGGGCCAGAACGCGGACGAGATCCGTCAGCGGCGGATCCTGGAGCATGAGCACGGCCCCATGCTTGCCACGCTCCGGGAGAGAGCCAACGCAGCCTTGGGCAACATCTGCGAGGCGGCTGTTGGTGAGCCGCACGCAGTCAACTATGCTGGCAATCTTCAGTTCTTCACTGACATGGTGACGCAGCTGGAGGCGCGGTCGGTCAGGGCTGACAGGTTGGTGGACGAGAGGAGCCGCGGCCTGTTTGGGCGTGCCTTTTCTCGAGTCTTCAGCCACCTCCAGAACATGGATCCCCACTTTGATTTTGACACCGCCATCGCCCCAGTCCCCTAGGCCGTCCGAGGCGACCTGGCGCACTAGGTGGAGGACAATGTGGACGCTCTTATCAGGGCCTTCGCTTCAGACAACGACGACGCGATCGTGGCGGCTGACGAGGGCGGCGTGGTGAACGGCCCTGATGCCGCTGGCGGCGACGCGGACAGCGATGGCGAGTTCAGCGACGCCAACAACGGCTCGGGTGGTGCTCTTGAGAACGCATTGGGGGATTCGTCTGACTGATTGTGCATCGCTCCTACTTCCTTACCCTGCATGAATAGAGCTCAGGTTTTGGCCTGATTGCAGTGAGAGCATTTTGGAGGGGGAGCCCCTTATGTAAAACTTGTGTTCATCGTATTAGTAGACGCTACATTGCCCATGCGCCCGCGCCAAGTGGTTGGCCCAAGCGACACGCTGGTTGGCTAGTTTACCTTTGTCCCGTGCTGGCCCTGAGGCAGCCCGCGGGGGGTTGTGGTGTTCCGAGTGTTCCCTGATTGGGTTCGTAGGATCTGCAATAAAACACCCTCCTGAGAGGTCACGTCGGCGGCAGTCTGGGCTGCGCTCAAGCTAGGCCTGACCCGACTCGCGAGGGGCTCGCGAGGGGAGGAAGCTGAGGCAATGCGGTAATCAAAACGCGAGAAATTGCTCGAACGAGACTAAGCACCCCTTCCCCGAACACACGCAAATCTCAAATTCGAATCCAACTTGAATCTAGCGGGGGAAAGCGGCAACCAAAGGGAAAAGCGACGAAAGCAAACAAAAGGCCGCGTCCGGCACCTAGTCTAGTCTTGGACGTCTTCTCACCAGCGCGGAGCTAAGTGCTGCCACTGAGCGTGGGAGGGAGACCCATGGCCTGAGGCCGGCATCCCTGAGACTCCGGGGCATGTACAGCCCCACTCATTATTACGTGAGAGTGTCACGGGGCGGTGAGCTTGACAGGCACTGGGCCTCCTTCACAGGTATTGGCCTTGCCTCATATCGTCAGATGAGGGCCCCGCCTTGCGCCACACTCTAGTGACATCAACGATGACCGGAAACTAGGACGCCGCCAATGGGGTAGAGCGGTCACCAGCGGTTCCCCCGACGACCACGGGTCCTCTGCCGGGGGCAGGCCCTGAGGCACCTCCCCAGCGGAGGGCCTACCTCCTGAGAGCACCTTGCTCCGAACGCCGCTGTGGTGATGTCGGATCCCGGCCCCTCTCCTGCAGCCCCCTGCGCCCTCCTCCCGAGGGGCAGGAGACTGTGGGAGCGGGGCAGCTGCTCGCTGTGGCGACCTGCACCTCCTGCGATCCATGCTTGGCGTATGCCTGCTCCTGAAAAATTAGCGGTACCCGATAATCGTTGGCGCCATCGTGGCCAGTGGGACCGTCCTGGGGCTCCTGGAAAGGCTCAGCTTCTGGTGCCTCGTCCCCCCAGCTTGGCTGAGGAGCGAGCCTTGTTCGCTCTCGTGTGGGTGTCCTCGGTCCATCATGAGGGGCACGTATTCCTCCGGCGCCGTCATCCCGAATGGCACGCCGTAATGCCACACGGTCCTGCTTGACGCGCCCACCATGGGGTGGCAACGCGGCTGTCCACTGGGGTCGCGGGTCACGTCGAGTCCTTCTTCTTCGCAGACCGGGAGCGGGGGCAGCACCGCCGCCGGTCCGGCGCTGACAGCTTCGTTGGCGTTGGAGTAGCCTTGGAGCCCGCGGGCACATGCAGCACCCTCGCGCGGGCCGCCCTGGGCCTGAGATGGGAGCTGGGTGGAGAAGGGGTGAGCCCCCGAGGCGGCGAAGCCCAGGAGCTCTGCCACTCGCTCCAGTAGCACGTCATGGCCGCCCTCCAGCAGCCTGCACTGCAGCAGCTCTCGGGCCACTGTGAGCGCGGCCCTTGAGTTCGCCTGCTCCCTGTGGGTGTACGGTGTCGTGGTCGCGGCGTGATTGGAGGCCATTGCTGCCGACCACGCCTACCGCGGTGTGAGAGCTGTCGGGGCCTGTCCGCGTCGCCCGCGGCCCGCAGCGCCCTGTGGACCGCTAGCTGCCTGGGGCACGGGGTCGCCCGAGGCAAGCGGCTCTGCGCGGGCGGGCCACGCCGCCCACGGATCTGGGTTGCCCGCCTGGTCGCCGGACATGGTGATGACGACGCGACGGGGCGCGAAGCGGTAGAAGGTGGATTCCGGCGCACCCCTACCTGGCGCGCCAAATGTCGGATTTCGGGTTCCGGCAGACCCTTGAGGTTCGAACACTGGGGTGCGCGCAGAGATTTTGCCTCCTGCCTACCTGCACTCCTCCGCCTTGCTAGGATCTAAACTAAGGAAAGAACAACACAAGATACGCAGGGTTTATACTGGTTCGGGCCACCGTTGTGGTGTAATACCCTACTCCAGTGTGTGGCGTGGTGGATTGCCTCTTGGGCTGGTGATGATGAACAATACAAGGAAGAACAGCCTCGCGAGGGTCTGTTCTTGGCTGGGGCGGTGAACTGCTAGGAGGAGTTCAGTCGCCTTTCTCTCTCTCTATTTCTGATCTTCTCTATCCTTCCAACCCCCCCGGCCCCCTTTGCTCTGTGGGTGGCTGGTCCTATTTATAGAGGCCGTGGTCCTCCTCCCAAATATCGAGAGGGAAGGGAGCCAACAATGGCGGGCTAATTGAAGGGGGACAGCTAGTATCAGCTATCCTGACAAAAGTAGTCTTCGCATGCGCAAAGCTCTGGTGATGACGCCGTCTTGGGCTCCACGGTGACCTCCGTCTCGTAGTCCTCCTGGTCTTGGTCTCATTGCACCGAAATGGCAACCTTTGCCTGATGCCTCGATACTCCGCGGCTGTGCTTGTCCCCTTTGCACCAAAGAGGAAGGGAGGACACTGCGCGGGCTGGCACCCGCCTGGCGCCCCCGGTCGTCATGGCTTAAGTCACGGGCACCTCGTGAGGTACCCCGCCTTGATTTCTCCGCCTCCTCGTGAGCTAGCCTGACGAGGCCGCGCCTGAGGAAGCTCCGCGTCGTCCGCCCCGCGAGGCTTGGCCCCTCGCGAGGGTCTTGGGTTTGTGTTGGTGAAGATGGGCCGCGCTGGGCCCCCTTTGAGCCACGCCGCAGGCCGCAGGCAGGCAAGTCTGGGGACCCCCGTTCCCAGAACGCTGACACGGTGGTCTGCACAGCTCCACTTGCCGAGATCATCGGTAGCCGAGATGCTTCTGGTCGAGTGGCCAAGTGGGCCATAGAGCTGGCTCCTTACACCATCTACTACCAGCCCCGCACCGCTATTAAGTCACAAGCACTGGCCGACTTCCTCGTCGACTGGGCCGAGACCCAGTACCTGCCTCCAGCGCCTGACTCCACCCATTGGCGGATGCACTTCGACGGCTCCAAGATGCGCACCGGCTTGGGAGCCGGCGTCGTCCTCACCTCTCCTAAAGGCGACAAGCTCAAATATGCACTGCAAATCCATTTTGCTGCCTCCAACAACGTTGCCTAGTACGAGGCGCTCATTCACGGGCTCCGGCTTGCCAAAGAACTTGGCATCTGCCGGATCTTGTGTTATGGCGACTCGGACTTAGTGGTCCAGTAGTCATCTGGCGACTGGGACGCGAAAGACGCAAACATGGCGAGCTACCGTTTCCTCATGCAGCAACTCAGCGGGTATTTCGAAGGGTGCGAGTTCCTCCATGTGCCAAGAAACGACAACGACCAAGCATACTCCTTGGCACGAATCGGCTCTACCCGCCA
The DNA here is from genome assembly GCF_003073215.2 of Triticum urartu. NCBI lineage: Eukaryota > Viridiplantae > Streptophyta > Magnoliopsida > Poales > Poaceae > Triticum > Triticum urartu. The sequence continues at coordinate 623,272,216 of NC_053026.1, forward strand.
AGCAATACCATCTGGCGTCGCCCTTCAACGCCTCCTCAAGCCGTCTATCAAGCCTTCACCAGAATCAGACTCCATTTTTGTGCCGGCTCCTCCCGAAGACGGCGGATCCGACTCCAGAGCTCCGGCAGACGGAACGGGGACTTTGGCGGATGACTCCAAAGCCGCCACAGTCGAGCCCGACCCGGGGACTGCGGTGGCGGACTCGAAGATTCCAGAACTCGGCCCAAGGACCACGCCAGTCGGCCTGGGGACTTCATCAACCCAGCAAGCGGCTGTTGACTCCAACCCGCCACCTCCCAGCCCAGCCGCCCTTGTCCAAGTCGCAGTTCTGGTAGCCGAAGAAATAGCAGCACCCTCATGGGCCCAGCCCATCCTCAAAGTCCTGGTGAACAAAGAGCTACCAACTGATGAAACCTCATCTCGGCAAATACAACGTCGGGCGGCAGCCTATACCATAATCAACAGAGAGCTGGTCAGGCGCAGCGTCACTGGTGTCTACCAGCGCTGCGTAGAGCCAGAGCAAGGCCAGGCGATTCTCAAAGACATCCATCAAGGCGAATGCGGCCACCATGCGGCTTCAAGACCACTCGTCACCAAAGCCTTTTGGCATGGTTTCTTCTGGCCGACTGCCTTGGAAGAGGCCAAGGAGTTGGTCCAAAAATGCAAAGGGTGCCAGAAGTTCAGCTCCAAGCCGCACCAGCCGGCTTCTGCGCTCAAGACCATCCCCATTGCCCGGCCTTTTGCAGTTTGGGGTCTAGACATGGTGGGACCATTCAAGACAGCACGAGGTGGTTTAACTCACCTACTTGTCGCAGTGGACAAGTTCACCAAGCGGGTGGAAGCGAAGCCAATTAAGAAACTGAACGGTCCGACTGCCGTGACCTTCATCACTAATATCACAATTCGGTACGGCAGACTACACAGCATCATCACCGACAACGGCACAAATTTTGCCAAAGGCGCCTTGGCCCGTTTCTGCGCAACACAGGGCATCCGACTGGACCTAGCGTCCGTCGCCCATCCGCAGTCAAACGGCCAAGTGGAGCGAGCAAACGGCCTCATCCTGTCCGGCATCAAGCCTCGGTTGATCGAGCCTCTGGAGCGCTCGGCTGGCTGCTGGCTCAACGAGCTGCTAGCCGTCCTCTGGAGTCTGCGCACGACTCCAAACAAGTCAACCGACTTCACGCCCTTCTTCCTCGTCTATGGTGCCAAAGCCGTCATCCCAACGGACATAGAGTTTGACTCCCCATGTATAACACCCTCGATGCGGCTATAGCTCCCACGTGTCGAGGCATGACTTAGAGACATAACCGCATTGAAAGCAATGTCGCAAGTCAGGCAATCATTACAACATCCCATGTAATACATAATAAAAGGGGGAGATACATAGTTGGCTTACACTCGCCACGTCACATCAGAGTACATAAATAACATCCATCAAACAATCACTCATGGCCCGACTACGGCGCCAAAATAGAAAAGAACCCAACATGCGACAAGGCCCTGAATCGAACCCCAACTAGGCACCACTACTGATCATCGGGAAAGGAAACATAATAACGCTGAGAGTCCTCGTAGAACTCCCACTTGAGCTCGTACTCGTCACCTGGAGCGAAATCACCTGGACCTGCATCTGGAATTATAGTATCTGTGAGCCACAGGGACTCAGCAATCTCGCACCCTCGCGATCAAAACTATTTAAGCTTATGGGAATGGATGAGGCAAATATATGTGGAGCTGCAGCAAGCGACTAGCATATGTGGTGGCTATCTTACACACAAAAGAGAGCGAGAAGAGGAGGCAAAGCGCGAGCGAGAATCTAGAGGAACAACCTGCGCAAGCATAACTCCAACACCGTGTCCACTTCCCGGACTCCGCCGAGAAGAGGCCATCACGGTAACACACTCAGTTGATTCATTTTAATTAATTAAGGTTCAAGTTATCCACAACCGGACATTAACAAATTCCCATCAGCCCATAACCGCGGGCACGGCTTTCGAAAGTTCAATCCCTGCAGGGGGGTCCCAACTTAGCCCATGACAAGCTCTCATGGTCAACGAAGGAATAGACCTCCTCCCAAGACGTTCCGATCAGACTCGGTATCTCAGTAACTCAAGACACTTCGACAGGTTAAAACAAGACCGGCAACACCGCCCGAATGTGCCGACAAATCCCGATAGGAGATGCACATATCTCTTTCTCAGGGCACACTCAGATTGTCTTAGGTACGGGTAGGCCAGCCCAGAGTTGCCCCTGGTGGCCACCGGCAGCTGACAGGTGGACCAACACTCAGAGGAGCACTGGCCCGGGGGGGTAAAATAAGATGACCCTTGAGTCTGCAGAACCCAAGGGAAAGAAAAGGCTAGGTGGCAAATGGTAAAACCAATGTTGGGCATTGCTGGAAAAGCTTTAAACAAGGCGAACTATCAAGGGGTTCCCATTATAACCCAACCGCGTAAGGAACGCAAAATCCGGGAACATAACACCGATAGGACGGAAACTAGGACGGCAAGAGTGGAACAAAACACTAGGCGAGAGGCCGAGCCTTGCACCCTTTACCAAGTATATAGATGCATTAAGATAACATGGCAATATAATGATATCCCAACAAGTAAATAAATTTTCCAACAAGGAACGACTCCAATCTTCACCTGCAACTAGCAACGCTATAAGAGGGGCTGAGCAAAGCGGTAACATAGCCAATCAACGGTTTGCTAGGACAAGGTGGGTTAGAGGTGGACATGGCAATTAGGAGGCTGACAAGCAAAAGGTAGGAATCGTAGCCTTGGCATAGCAAGAGCGAGCAAACTAGCATAGCAAAGATAGTAGTGATTTCGAGGGTATGATCATCTTGCCTGCACAGTTGTCAGAGTTGACTGGATCCTCACAAGCAAACTCAACGGGCTCCTCGGTAGCGAACTCGTCTCCCGGCTCTACCCAACAAGACAAACAAGCAACAAGGATACAATCAACCACGTGCAAGACCAAGCAATATGATGAAAAGATGATATGCTATGCGGGATGCGATGCGGGATGCAAAATGCAAGATATAACAGGAAATGCATGAACTTGGCCTCAACTTGGAATTCCAAGGGTTCCACTGGATAGAGGGGATGAAATCGCTTGAAAACGATATAAATATCATTGGAATCGGAGTTACGGTTTGGAAATGGCAAGCGTTCTAAGATATGACACCGGTCTGCGATTTACAGCAAGTAGGCATCTAAATGCAATGAAATGAACATGCTACATCCACCAAACATGACAACAAAATACATGGCAGGGATTCCCACAAGATGCTTAACAAAAGACTAGCACTGAGCCACGGCCAAATCATCCATTAAGAGGTTCAAACAAGCATGGCAAAAACGCAAATGCAAAACAGATTCCAGACTTAGTGAAATTAACACTTGTCTGAAATTTCAGATCACGATGCTCTCTTCGGAGCAGCAAAACAACATGATACATGACCTGAACATGACAAGTAAGAACATGGCATGGAGCTACTCAACAAGCTTAACAAACGATCCAAATTCACCTGGGGCCAAAAGGGATCACAAAATATATTAACGGGCACACGAACATAGCTAAAACACAATCAGTTTTCAGACTTAGTGAAAACTGAGACATGCTGAAATATAACTCACAAAGGCATGTAAACGAGCTCGATGCACTCACCATGGTGCAAGTCACAGCAAGGCAAGCATACATCCATTAATAAAGAACAAAATACAAGCTATACATGGCAAGAACAATGGCATATCATGCACGGATCAACTACAACAACACCGGCAAAATCGCAAACGAGTTGACGATCTGCCCAGATTCACCATGAAGCAAAAGTAGAGCTCGAATGACTCAAGCTAGGCTGCTCCATAATTGCAAACAAAGACATGGATGGATAGAGCATAACATGATTAACAAAACTCCTTTACCGATCATCCTCAAAAGAGGCACGGATCACTAGGAAACAAGCTGAACATATGGCATCATGAACTAAAATATCCCAGACTTTGTGAAAACAACTAAGTCCCTGAAAACAGATTTACCGGGTGCCTCACTTTGCAAGCTTGCACAAGTCACCACACACATCCTAAAAATGCATGGGTTGCACCTCTGGAAAAGAAGACAAAATTATTAACATAACATATGAAGGACTCACAGGCATAGCATGCACACATTAATCATGGCAAAAATGACAAAAGTCTAAGATGAACTAGCAGATCTGACAATTAACTCACGAAGCCTCCTTCTAACAGCATTTTGGGAACCAAGATGAACTCAAATGAAAATGATGCAATGATATGAAATGATGTACTCGTCGAGATGAAGATTTTGATATACTAAATGTCCAAAACGGAGCTACGGATGCGGAGATACGGACGGTCAAAGTAGGCATAAAAACTTAGGGTTTGGAGGGAAAAGTCAACCGTCGGGTTAGATCTGGATCTGGCACTGTAGCACACTGTTCATCCGAGCGCGATTTCCGAGGAAGGCCGGCCTTGGAGCTCGCCGGACTTGCCGCCGGAGTGGAGAGAAGAGGGGCCGGGCGGCGTGGAAGCCGAGGCGGCGTCGGTGGTCGGCGGCGGCCACCGGGCGGCGGAGGCGGCGACCGCGGCGTGGGGCGGCGAGGTGCGGCTCCGGCCCGGCGAGGAGGGCGGCGGGGTGCACCGGCAAGGCGGCGCCGGCGTCGAGGCGGCGGAGCGAGGACGGCGGCTGGGGCGCGAGGAGGAAGACGAACAGGCGGCGGCGGGCGGCGGAGTGGCCCGGTCGGGCGGCGGACGGGCCGGCGCTGGGCCTGCGGGCCGGCGTCGGTGGGAGGCGGCGGTGATGTGGGCACGCTGCCACGTGGCGATGCCCGGTTGGGCGCGGGCGGCGGCGGACGCTGTCCGGCCGGGGGCGACACGTCCGTCGGTGCGGGGAGGTTTTTTTTTAGAACTAGGGTTTCGAGGGGGAGGAGAGATCCGAAAATGAAGGGGGGTATTTATAGGCATAAGTGGAGCTAGGAGAGTCCAAATGAGGTGCTGTTTTCGTCCACGCGATCGTGATCGAACGCTCTAGAGCATGGAGCAGAGTTTGGTGGGTTTTGGGCCAAAAAGAAGGGGTGTTGGGCTGCAACACACACGAGGTCTTTTCGGTCCCTCGGTTAACCGTTGGAGTATCAAACGAAGTCCAAATGATACGAAACTTGACAGGCGGTCTACCGGTAGTAAACCAAGGCCGCTTGGCAAGTCTCGGTCCAATCCGGAAATGTTTAATCCCCACACACGAAAGAAAGCTAGAAATGACCACCGGAGGAGAACGAAGCGCCGGAATGCAAAACGGACAACCGGGAAAAAGCTCGAATGCATGAGATGAACACGTATGCAAATGCAATGCACATGATGACATGATATGAGATGCATGACAATGAAAACAACACACGGAGACAAAGACCCGAACCCGAGAACTAATTATAACTTAACGCCGGAAACGGCAAGAGTTGGAGTACAAATTGGGAAAGTTATATCCGGGGTGTTACACCATGAGTCACCATGTACACCGAGGAGGAAGCAGAAGAAGCACGACAAGACAGCGTCGATCTGCTGGAAGAGGGCCGGCTGTTGGCACTCAGCCGGTCCAGCATCTACCAGCAAAGCCTGCGCCGATACCACAATAGGAAGGTCAGGCCAAGATCTTTCCAAGAAGGCGACCTTGTGCTCCGGCTGATCCAGCGAACAGCCGGCCAGCACAAGCTGTCAGCGCCTTGGGGAGGCCCTTTCATCATCAGCAAAGTACTGGGCAACGATTCCTACTACCTGATCGACGCTCAGAAGCCCCGAGCACGCAAGAGGGACGACTCCGGCAAGGAGACAGAGCATCCATGGAATGCAAATCTCCTCCGAATATTTTACAGTTGATGCAGTATGTACCACACTACCTTTTGTATTAAAGTACCAAGACTTCGGGCCCCCCGAGACGAGCTCGGGGACTGCCCTCTTTTGTCTGTATGATAAAAATTATGCCTACAAGTATGTTACTCTTTGTCATGCCGCTTGGCACCGGGCTCGACAAGTGGGCCCGGGGACTTGCCGCCTTGCACTATGAAATGCTTCCTGTAGCCGGACAAGTAGTGTGTAACACCTAAACCGTCTTCTGTCAGAAGCCGCAGCTCGCAGAGCGACTGTACGGTGGGCAAAGGTAAGGTAGAATGGGTGTTCGCATGAAAAATGGCTAAGGACTCAAAGCGTAAAACATAGCTCAAGACGATTTCCAGCCTTTCTCGCAAACCAACTCTCGGACAGTCGGATTGTCGTCTTCTATCCAACTTGCTCAAGCAATCTTGAAATCGGCTAAGTACTTGCTTTCCCAAAGTAGCGTAGCACTTGATCCAGCAACAAGTCCGCAGAGCAGCTGTCCGATTGGCAAGGCAGGCAACTAAGAGAAAGCGGCAAAGGAAAAAAGCCAAAAGAACAATGGGCAAGAAAAGATAGATACGTATATTTACATAACATAGGCCGATTGGCCGAATTGTCGAGTAGAGGTTCAAAATACACCTCGCGGGTGGAATTGTGCGAATTAACAAGTTCTTCAAAGAGTACTGAAGCAGATAAAATAAAAGATACAGCGGCAGCTTAGGAGGCAGCAGACGGATTCGGAGGGTCGGAGGAGGCACCAGCGTCAGGCGGCGGGGTAGCTGGCTGGCTAGTCTCGGCTTGATCACCTCCGGCGGCAGTCGACTCGGTTGCACGCGGCTCGTTGCTGGAGGCGCGGTCGGGCTGAGGCTGGCCGTCTGCTCCATCTTCTGGTGCCTCCGCCTCGCCCCCATCCTCCGCCTCGTCCTCCTCCTCGATGCTGGAGCCAATCACCTCCGCCGACTCTTCGCCGTAGTTTGGGTTCATCCCAAACCACTCCGGCGGTACCTCCTCGCCGTCTTCAGACCGCTCGGGGACGAAGATGCTGGTGTCGATGTACTCGGGATCGCCGCAGCAAGTTTGACGAGGGCGTCTTCCGCAGCCGCCAGCTCCGGCTGGGCCTCCGACTGAAGCGTGGCCAACCGGTCTAGATCTAGCCCCGGGTACCACGCCTTGACGAACTCCAAGGCCCGGCGTGCTCCAGCCCGGGCCGAAGAGCCCTTCCAGGCCTCAAGACGACCAGCCGCGACCTCCAGCCAGTTGGCTGTCAGGCTGGGGGTGCGCGGAGCCTGCATATCCGGCCAAAGGGCGGCAATCGCCTGGGCACCGACGCGCTGGAGCCGGTGCAGCATCCGGTGAGCCGGCCGGAGGCGAGCCTCGATTCTCATGATGTGCTCGTCAAGAGTTCGGGGGGCATCGGCGGCGATCTCTGCGCCCTCCGCCCTTTGACTCTCACGGTCGGCCTCGATGGCTTGGATGGCGGCCTGCGACTGCCCAGGGAAGAAGTCTGCAAAGACACGAAGAAACGAAGAAGCTAGTTAAAAACCAGGAGTCGGCACGATCTAAGTCGGCAACTCGAAGAAATAAAATAAAGAGACTCACCATCAATGATGTCTTCAATCTCGTGGAAGCCGGAGGACAACAGCGCCTCCTTGTTAGACTAGGAGGAGCGCTCGCTCGCGAACTCAGCCAAGAGGGCGGTTTCCGTCTCCTCCGCCTCCCTCTGCGACTTCATAAGCAGCTCCTTCTGCTCTGCCAACTGAGTGGCCAGCAGATCGCGCTCTATGGCGAGCTTGCTGCACTCCTCCCCTTTGGTGCGTAGGACGGAGTTGGCTTCGCTCAGCTGCTGTTGAAGAGCAGCGTTGGCTCCTGAAGAAAAGGAAGAAAGATAAAAATCATCAATAAAATAGGTCGCCGGGGAGATCCGGCCTGACTGCTCAGCAGTCGGCCCGAATCTCGGGGACTACAGCCCGCGGGTGCGCTAGAGCGCCCCCATAGAGAAGAAAAAAGGACTTACTCCGGCTCTCCGCCAAGTCGGCGGTCCGCTTGCCTAGCTCTTCAACGTTACGGTTGAAGGCAGTGACGTGGAGGTTGTGGTAATCCTGCGACAAGCATTTCAGACAAAGTTGGTACCCAGAAGTTCATCAATTGGAGTTCCGGGCCGCCTGCTCAGCAGCCGGCCCGAAACTCAGGGACTACACCCAGTGGGTGTGCTGGCGCGCCCCCACAGAGAGGAGCAAGAAAACAAAGACCAAAGGAAAAAAACATACCCAGACGGCTGCCCGCGACGCTAGGAACGCCTTGGTGCAACTCTGGAGAGCGTCGCCCTCAGCACGGAGCTTCGCCTGGACGTCCAGGAGCGCCCGGTTCGGCGGCCCTATGCCGCCTCCTCGCACCCACCCAACAGGTGCGGCGCTCGTCGCTTCGGCGTCTGGGGCCGCCGAGCTGGCGGTGCCGGCTTCCAGGGGGCGGGGTGCCGAAGTCGCCTTCTCCAGACGACGGCGCGTTGGCGAGCCGACTTGGAGGAGTAGCCTCGCCACGGCCTCGTCTTCGGTCGGCGGCACCGGAGGGTCCGCTGGCTGCTCACCTTGCGCGCCTTCAGACGGCAGCAGAGGCGGCGGCGGAACGTGCGCGTCGGAGTAGAGGGGTCGCCGCCTTCCCTCTCCTCGACGAGGTTCTCCCCGCCGGCTTCCCCAGTTGGCCCCGTGAACTCCGGAGGTGGCGGCGCAGAGTTCAGCGGGGTGACAAGCAAGGCCGACTGGCGGCGTGCGGCTTCCTCAGCCCGCTGCTTCACCGCGGCGGCGGCTTCGGCCTCCGCTAGTTTTTTCTTAGCGGAGGCCTCCGCCCTGTCGGCCTCCGCCTTCTCCAGGCGGAGGGCCTCTTCTTCGTTGCGCCTCTCCTGCACATTCCGCTCCGTCGCCTCCCGGAGGTCAGCCGCGGGGTCAATCCGCCGAGTGGTGCCGGACGTCTCTGCTGACCCCATGGAGGAGGTGGCGGCGACCCGCTCAAGAGAGAGGGGAGCCCTGAAGAAAGAGGGGCAAGCAGAGACTCAGACAAATCACGAAGAAAGAATAAAACTTTGAAGACAGAATACTTACGTGGAGACCAACGGCGGCTTCTTCACTTCCTTATGGAAGCGGATGGCCTTCGCGGCTGCCTCGTCCCGCCGGGTCACCGCAGCCGAGCCCTTGGGCTTCTTCGGCCGACTGCCGAACAAGGTCGGCACGGCCCTGCGCTTCTTCCCGCCGCCTGGAGCGCCCGGCTCGGCAGAAGAGCCCGCGCCAGGCTGGCTGGCTCCTGGCCGATGGCGAGGGGCGACTTCTCCCTCGGCGCTGTCTTCAGGCCAGTCAGCAAAGGTAGCCGAAGGCCTGAAGTCGCCTGCTGTCCCTCCTCCTCCCTCGGCGTCGTCTTCCAGAGCCGCCACCCCCAGATCGGGGTCGTCGACGTCGCTCTCCGCCCGGTCGGCGACGAACTCACAGGCCGGCCCCAAGGTGCCGGCTGGTGGGTGAAGAAGGGGATTCTAACCAAAGCCGACTGGTCAAAACAAAACTCGGCAAGAAAAAGACAATCTAAAGAAAGAAAAGAAAGGCGACTCACCACAGGCGGGGGGTTGGCGCGGGAGTACGGCTCCTTGCCGAATCGCCATTCCTCCAGGAGCCTGCTGTCCGAGAGGTAGTTCACCATGAAGGCCACCTCTTCATGAGGCATGTCCTTGGTGCACATCCGACTCGGGTCGCATTGCCCGCTCATCTGGCATATCATGTGAGGGCGGCCTTGGAGTGGGACCAGTCAGACCCTCCGACTGCGTAAGCACTCGGAGTCACGTGATGGCGCCGGCTCCCGCAGGCGTCAGCGACCTCGCCCGGTACGACCAGTTGGGAGTCTCCCAGCCGGCGGGCCGGCTTCGAAAGCCGGCAGATTGACCGAGTCGCCCCTCGTGGCGACGTTCCTGACATAGAAGTAGGATCTCTGCCACATCTTCACCGACTTTATCAGCGAGATGGAGGGGAAGGGGTTGTCGGTACCTGACCTTCGCATGGCGATGAAGGCGCCACATTGAGCCGGCACGCCTACGGCCTGGGTGCCGAGCTTGGAGAAGAACTCCCCCAGAGCTCGAGGGTGGGGTGGACTCCGAGGAAGCCTTCGCACAAGGCCACGAAGGCGGACAACAGCACCACTGTGTTGGGGTGAGGTGGTGCTGCTGGAGGCTGTAGAACTCCAAGAAAGACCGGAAAAAGCTGCTCGCCGGCAGCCCCAGCTCGCGCAGGCAGTGCGAGCGGAAGATGACCCGCTCGCCCTCCTGCGGGGCGGGGGAAATCACCCCCTCCGGCGCAAGACGCACCTGCACGCGGTCCTCGCCGGGAAGCCGACGGGTCCGGCGGAGGAACTCAATGTGGTCTTCATGAACCTCGGAACCGTCCCAGGTGCCAGAATGCACTGGGGGAGGCGCAGAAGCAGAGGACGAACTCATCGCGAGCTGTCGCCGCAGCGTTCACCGGAGCTTGGACGTGCGGCGGAGCAAAGAAGAGAAGAGGAAGGAGGAGTGTGAGGAGCGGCAAGGAGGAAGAGAACGAGGAGTAGTAGGAAGGAGGGGCGCGCGTGCTCCCTTCTTCCCCCTACTTATAGCCTTGTGGGCTGCGAAGCCGAGGGGGCGGACGTGGGTATTTACTGCACCCACAACCCCACGACCCCCACGATCCACGTAAAGTTACTGCGCGCAGTAACTCCACGGGAATCCCAACCGTCCATCGGGGCCGCAACGGATCCGCTCGGGCACCGAGGCGCGGTAGTGGCGGGCCACGCATGTGGGCCTGTCCCGTCGCACGCGTGGGCTGGCAGGACGGCCTAGCCACGTGCCCTCGCGTGACAGGCCAAGAACGGGCGGCGTCCTGGAGGCTTAGCTAGCACGCCACTTAAAATCCCGCCGCGATGTTCGAAATACCGAGCAAGTCAAAATTGAGTGAAGTCCGAGTTGAGCAAGTCCGACTCCTTCCAGACGGCCCGGCAGAAGTCAATCAAGACCATGTGTTGAGCACCCGGAAAGAGAAACTGCTCAGGCTTCTCGGCCGATCGTCCGTGGTGCCTCACCAGCTTCGGGGACTACTGTCGGAGTAATGGGCCACGGGTAGGCCAACCCGAGTCCATAACCTTTCAAGACATCGGGGCAGGCTGCGCCCCTCAAGACCCCAGGGCGAAGAGTCGTCTCCTGAGGAGTCGACAGCAGGGCGGCCGACTGCCCGCTCACGGCCGAGTTCCAGGGACGACTTCCAGAGAAGCTGGCTTTGGGGAGTCGGCCAGCGACTCCAGCAAACCCATGACCTCATCAAAGGGGACGGGGCAGAGGCGTGGCTACAGTGAAGCCCACTCCTGCCCCTTACCAAGGGCAGGCATGGCCACAGCACGCCGTACCCGGGAAGATCTCCGTGCGGCGTGGCACTGTTACCCGGCCGGCCCTGACATCAGCACCACAGTACCAAGTCCTGCACCCACGACGGCTTGTCTGTATGGCCTGGAGGCAGCGGGGCCCACCAGTTAGCGAGACCTCGGGAGACGGCGGGAGAACCGCCAGTCGGACCCGCCGGGAGTCGGCTCGGGGGAGTCAGCCGAGCCCTCCCCTGGGGCCCACACGCCATTAATCTAGATGAGATGGGGAGTGGCCACAGTGATCGCCCGCCAGGCGGCGGGGCTGTTGCCACGACCCCATGACCAAGCCTGCGTCATCAGAAGCACGGCTACAGTAATCAGCGGCCGGAAAGACCCGCCCGCGGCGGACGCGGCCTGTCGGCTCCGTACTAGACTAGTCGGCGGGGCCCACTAGTCGGCAGGCCCCAGCAGTCGGCGGAGAAGTCGATGGTCGGAGGCACTGATGGTGGGGCCCGCGCCCAGTCGAGTTACCATTGTACCCCTGGGGGGTAGGCCTATATAAACCCCCAGGGCACCCATGCAAGGGGTTGGATCCCGGTAGTTCTAGACCATACCAGATAGAAGGAGAGAGCTAGCCTTGCCCTCTTCTACGACCAGAAATAGCTCAAGGAGAAACCATGTAAACACTTGGCCATAGTGATCATGCGGAGACCCCGCAGAGCAGCAGTAGGGGTATTATCTCCCCGGAGAGCCCCGAAGCTGGGTAAGATTCGCCGGCATGCATGTCTAAGCCTCATCCCGTTTCCAGGCACCGGCGACGTTCTACTCGCCCCCCACCATGATAAGCCATCCGTTGGCATATGCCGCACCAAACCCCCAACATTCAGGGAATTCAAGATCCATTTCTTCATCAGTGAAGCAAAGCGGGTGTGCGGCGCCTCTATGTTGGGCCACACTGCAGCATAACTCCGAAGGAGTCCTACTGCAGTTTTCGGCCTGGTTGCGGCGAGGTGTGACACGTCCGAATAGGTAGCCATTGTTGCATGTCGAAGCATGTTTTCGTGATCCTTAGATCGGTCTTGCGCTTCCTGCTCTATTGTCCCAGTCCCTCTGCGGGTTATCTGGGTAATTGTGGCCTGCGTTGTTCTTGCCTTTACGGCGAGGTGGGGCGGTCTGGTGTTCGGCTTGAGGTGCCTTTTTATTCGGACAGAGTTGCCGACGACCTGCCGTGTTGTGTGACAATGGTATGGGCTCCAACGCCCCGTCATCGGACTGGTAGAGCGAACTGTGCTTTGGGTAGCTTTTGGCTGGGCCACTGAGGTCGTATTCTTCGGCAACCAGGACTTTGGTCCATCTGTCATTGAGTAGGTCTTGGTCAGCTTGAAGCTGTTGCTGCTTCTTTTTCAAGCTCCTTGCCGTAGCTATCAGCCTGCACTTGAAGCGCTCCTGTTTGAGGTGCTCTTCGCGTACGATGAAGTCTTCATCGCCGAGGCTTTCCTCATCTTCGGAGAGTGGGAGGTAGTTGTCGTCCTCCTATCCGTCGCTAGGCAGGGCCTGTTCATCGGGGATGTCTTGCCCGTTTTCCTGTTCCTCCTGCTCGAATGTTGCTCCCATAGGGTCTTCATTGCTTTCGGCGCCGTCCAGAGAACTATTTTCTCCAGTGCCATTGTTGCTGCGGTGTGACTTGGGGCGCCGGAACTTAGACTATGACTCAGGAGTTTTAACTGGATCTCCCTTGTCTTTGCCGCGAGGCTTTTTAAGTGTATCGATCATGTACACATAATGTGAAGGGGTGTCCGTCTTGCGTCCGAAGACTGACGGATCTTGGCCTTGCTCCTTATCTGCATCGTCGTCTAGACCGTCATTGACTGCGGAGCCAGGAGTGGACATGTCGGTTAAGTCCTCAACAGTGGCTATGAGGTGGGTGGCGGGTGGGAAACAAAATTCTCCATCGTCCGCCCCTAGTTCGAACCGGACATAGTTCGGCTGCGAGTCTCCCATGAATGACAGGTTCTTTAAAGAGTTTAACACATCGCCCAAAGGTGAGTGCTGAAAGACGTCTGCGGCACCAAATTCGAAGATCAATAACCGATCTAGCTCGGTGTCCGCAAGCGTATATGGTCCGTAATTTATAGCCGGAGACGAATCCAGAGTTCCATTGACGCAGGTATCGCGGGGTGACGAGTCCGTGTGCGGCTCCAATGCCGCGGACTTTGTGTCTTCTGATGGCACGATCTAAGGCCGTTGCAGCAACAGGTACCATCTCCTGGATGTGATCCGATGACAGATTTAAGTCATGTTCCTCGGAGCGAGGGGGAACGGTCGTTGCGGTGTCAAATCCATTGAAGATCAAGTCTCCACGGATATCCATGACGTAGTTCAAGCTTCCAAATCTGACCTGGTGGCCGAGGGCGTAGCTATTGATCTGCTCCAGATGGCCGAGCGAGTTGGCCTGCAGTATGAAGCCGCCAAACACGAAAATCTGTCCGGGGAGGAAGGTTTCTCCTTGGACAGCGTCTCTATAGACGATTGAAGGGGCCATCGAACCTTTCATCGACGGCACAGTGGAACTCTCAATGAAAGCACCAATGTCGATGTCAAAACCGGCGGATCTCAGGTACGGGGTCCCGAACTGTGCATCTAGGATCGATGGTAACAGGAGACAGGGGACACAATGTTTACCCTGGTTCGGGCCCTCTCTATGGAGGTAATACCCTGTGTCCCGCTTGATTGATATTGATGAATATGGGTGTTACAAGAGTTGATCTACCACGAGATTGTAATGGCTAAACCCTAGAAGCTTAGCCTGTATGACTATGGTAATGAATGTGTCCTTTCCGGACTACCCCCTCCGGTTTATATAGACACCGAGGGGATCTAGGGTTTACATAGAGTCGGTTACATAAAAAGGAATCTTCATAGTCGGTCGCCAAGCTTGCCTTCCACGCCAAGGTGAGTCCAATCTGGACACGGGTATAGTCTTCGGTCTTCATGTCTTCACAACCCATCAGTCGAGCCCATAGATAACAGGCCGGACGCCCGAGGACCCCTTAGGACTCCCTCACTCCTCCTCCAGGGCATCTAGACTGTCCTGCCGGTCAATCTCGAGGTGAGTCATGAATGATGTCGCGGGGCAACATAGCCTCTGCGCCGTACACCATGAAGAATGGTCTGTAACGGGTGGTGTGATTGGGCGTGGTCCGCAGCCCCTAGAGTATGGAGTCGAGCTCCTCGACCAAGTGTTTCTCTGACTCTTCTAAAGACCGTACTAGTCTGGGCTTAATGCCGCTCATGATAAGACCATTTGCTCGTTCGTCTTGACCGTTTGTTTAGGGGTGATAGATGGAGGCATAATTGAGCTTGATGCCCTGGTTAGAACACCATGTTTTCACTTCATCGGCTGTAAAGTTGGAGCCGTTATCGATGATGATGCTGTGTGGGACACCATAACGGTGTACGCCACCGGATATAAAGTCTATCACTGGTCCGGCTTCAGCCGTTTTAACTGGTTTGGCCTCTATCAACTTAGTGAATTTATCTACCATGACCAGCAGATATTTTTTCTTATGGCTTCACCCTTTAAGGGGTCCGACCATATCAAGCCTCCAGACCGCGAAAGGCCAAGTAATGGGGATTGTTTGTAAGGCGGTAGGCGGCATATGGCTTTGATTGGCGAAAAGCTGGCATCCCACACAACGTTGGACAAGGTCCTGTGCCTCTGCTCGGGCCGTCGGCCAGAAGAAACCGGTACAGAACGCTTTGCTTACAAGAGCCTGAGCCGCGTGTGGTGACCGCCAAGACCAGCATGGATGTCGGCCAGGAGCTGCCGTCCTTCTTCTTCGGAGATACATCTTTGAAGTATTTCGGTAGCGCTCTTCTTGTAGAGCTCTCCTTCATGAACCTTGTAGGCTTTCGAACGCCGAACGATGCATCAAGCCTCATTCTGATCCTCAGGGAGCTCTCGCCTATTAAGGTAGGCCAAGAAGGGTTCGGTCATGGGGTAATTACTGCCATTATTAGATGGGTCGATGGTGTTATTTCAGTGGCTGAGCCCCTGATGACGTCGGTATTGTGTTCAGAATCTGGTGGTATAACGGGATCCGGACTAGTGTTGCCGCTCTCATCCTGCCACACCACAGATGGCTTGAAGAGCCTTTCTAAAAAGACGTTAGGCGGGACGGTGAAAGTGCAACTATCCCTAGGTGGTTTTGGTAATTCCTAACAACATATAACTCATTGAGCTAATGCTATTCGAAGATTAGTATTTCAGGAAAAGATCAATGAATGGCATGGCATGGATGAGGAAAGTGGACCCCTAAAAGTATTAAGGACAAAAAGATTGGCTCAAGCTCAAAGCTCAAGACTCTACATTTTATATTTTAGTGATCCAAGATCACATTGAGTCTATAGGAAAAGCCAATACTATCAAGGAGGGATGAGGTGTTACTTAATGGCGTTCTTGCTTCATAGTGCTTAGTGATATGCTCCAAAACCCTCAACTACCTTCCCACATCCACATATGACCTAAACCAAAAGTCGAACTCGGCCCCACCGATTCTTTCTATCCGGCACCACCGAGTTCAGATGTCATAGCCACTGCCACAAACCCTAGGCAATTCAGTCTCACCGATAGGGATTTCGGTCACCGAGATAGGGTTGTAATCTCTCTGTTTCCCTTTGTAACGTTTCGGTCCTACGAGATGAGCGATCGGTCCCACCGAGACTGCAATGTAAACTCTCTATTTCCCTTTTGTAACATTTCGGTCCCACCGAAATGAGCAAATCGGTCCCACCGAGTTTACCTGACCAACTCTCTGGTTAGCTTATTACCAAAATCGGTCCCACTGAGTTTGTGTAATCAGTCACACCGAGATTACGTTATGCCCTAACCTAACCATATCGGTCCTACCGAGTTGCATCTCAGTCCCACCGAAAATCCTAACGGTCACTAGGTTTGCTAAAACGGTCTGACCGAGTTTCTCAATTCGGTCTCACCGATATTGGTAAATTGTGTGTAACGATTAGTTTTTGTGTGGAGGCTATATATACCCCTCCACCCACTCTTCATTCATGGAGAGAGCCATCAGAACATACCTACACTTCCAATACACATTTTCTGAGAGAGAACCACCTACTCATGTGTTGAGGCCAAGATATTCCATTCCTACCATATGAATCTTGATCTCTAGCCTTCCCAAGTTGCTTTCCACTCAAATCTTCTTTCCACCAAATCCATATCCTGTGAGAGAGAGTTGAGTGTTGGGGAGACTATCATTTGAAGCACAAGAGCAAGGAGTTCATCATCAACACACCATTTGTTACTTCTTGGAGAGTGGTGTCTCCTAGATTGTCTAGGTGTCACTTGGGAGCCTCCGACAAATATTGTGAAGTTAAACCAAGGAGTTTGTAAGGGCAAGGAGATCGCCTACTTCGTGAAGATCTACCGCTAGTGAGGCAAGTCCTTCGTGGGCGATGGCCATGATGGGATAGACAAGGTTTCTTCTTTATGGACCCTTCGTGGGTGGAGCCCTCCATGGAATCGCGCAACCGTTACCCTCCGTGGGTTGAAGTCTCCATCAACGTGGATGTACGATAGCACCACCTATCGGAACCACGACAAAACATCCATGTCTCTAATTGCGTCTGAATTCTCCAAACCCTTCCCTTTACATTCTTGCAAGTTGCATGCTTTACTTTCCACTGCTCATAGACTCTTTGCATGCTTGCTTCAATTGTGTTAAGATTGCTTGACTTGTGCTAAGATAGCTAAAATCTGCCAAAGACTAAAATTGGGAAAAGGATAGATTTTTAATTGGTCAAGTAGTCTAATCACCCCCCTCTAGACATACTTTCGATCCTACAAGTGGTATCAGAGCTTTGGTCTCCATTTGCTTTGATTTCCATAGCTTTTGGTGGTCATAGCCTTGGTTTCACAACCTAGGAGAGTATGGCGTCTAGCGAGGGAAATTATCACCATAGAGGTCCTTACTTTGATGGCACTAATTTTGCTAGTTGGAAGCATAAGATGAAAATGCATATTCTTGGACATAACCCTGCCGTTTGGGCTATTGTGTGTGTTGGCTTGCAAGGTGAATTCTTTGATGGGAGAGAACCGAATCGTGAAGCTACCACGGATGAGTTGAAGATGCTACGATACAACGCTCAAGCTTGTGATATCCTCTTCAACGGGTTGTGCCCTGGAGAATTCAACAAAATCAGCCGTCTTGAGAATGCAAAGGAAATTTGGGATACTTTGATTGATATGCACGAAGGTACTGACTCCGTCAAGGAATGCAAGTTGGATGTGCTTCAAAGTCAACTTGACAAGTTCAAAATGACGGATGGTGAAGGTGTCGCTGACATGTACTCTAGGCTTGCTCTTATGACAAATGAGATTGCCAGCTTAGGAAGTGAAGAGATGACCGACAAATTCATCATCAAGAAGATCCTAAGAGCCTTGGATGGAAAATACGATACCGTATGCACATTGATCCAAATGATGCCAAATTACAAAGATCTCAAGCCAATGGAAGTCATTGGAAGAATTGTTGCACATGAGATGTCAAGTAAGGATAAGGAGGAACTTCACAACAAATCAAGTGGTGCTTACAAAGCCTCATGCGAAGCCCCCACATCATCAAGTGAGAAACATACCTTCAATGATGAATTGAGCTTAATGGTGAAGAACTTCAACAAATTCTACAAGAGTAGAAGCAAAGAGAGAAGTTCCAAGTCAAGGTCCTACAATGACAAAAGATCTTCTAGTCGAGAGAGAAACTGCTACAATTGTGGAAGACCCGGACACTGCTCCAATGAGTGTACGGCTCCCCACAAGAGAAGAGAAGACTCTCCCAAAATAAGAAGTAGAAGAGAAGAATCACCATCAAGGGAGAGAAGGAGTAGGGATGATCGATATGAACGAAAACCCTCACAGAGAAGCAAGGATTCGGAAAGGAAGGACAAGTCATC
This sequence comes from Triticum urartu, assembly GCF_003073215.2. Taxonomy (NCBI): domain Eukaryota; kingdom Viridiplantae; phylum Streptophyta; class Magnoliopsida; order Poales; family Poaceae; genus Triticum; species Triticum urartu. Next base: position 623,290,443 of record NC_053026.1, read on the forward strand.
AAGGAGCTACACAAAATGAAGACGTCAAGCTCATGTTGGTGAATGGGTATTCAGCTCCGACTCCGACAATAACTCCGAGAGAAGCTATCACTCCGACTCCGAATATACTCAAGATGAAGGTGTTGCCGGTCTATCACTTGTGTCAACCAACTCCTACAACATATTTGATTCGCCAAATGAAGGAATTGGAAGATGCTTCATGGCCAAAGGTCCAAAGGTATCACACCCCGAGTATGTTGATTTCAATAGTGATGAAGATGACTTGTTAGGTGATGATGATTTACTTGTTGACAACTATAGTGATGAATACTATGATGAAACGTCAATTAATCATGCTAATCAAGATGAAACGAATGAAAATGATAAGGAGAAGATTGAGTCTCTAACTAAAGAATTAAACACTCTTAAGTTAGCTCATGAAACTATCTTAGGAGATCATCGAGAACTTTTAAGGACTCCTGAGAAATTATGTTTTGAGAAGCTCAATGTTGAGCAAGAGCATGAGTTCTTAAAGTCAATCAATGATGATCTTCGCAAGAAAAGTTCTTCTTACATTGCCAAGCGTTTACTCTTATCCACTTACATGCCTCAAGTCAAGTCTAGTAACAAAAACAAGAAGGATTCTTCTTCTAGTAGTAACAATAATCATGCTAAATTCAATGTTGTTTCCTCTAGTAGTTCTCTTGATTCCACTAATGATTCTCTTAGCCAAGTTACACTTGAGCAAGAAAATATCTTATTGAAGGGAATTATAGAGAAAGGTGTTTACAAGAGACTTGCCGGGAGTAAGCAATTCGAGGAAATTGTACGCAAGCAAGGAAGGCACCGGAAGAATCAAGGTATTGGTTTTGAACGAAAGTTCAATGCCAATGGAGTTGAGTGGTAAGAAGATCAATACCCCATGACAAAGTTTGTTCCTCAACAAGAGAAGTATGATCCTACTTCTTTCAAAGGAACACAAGCTCAAGATGATCTTCCACCACAAGACCACAAGCAAAAAAGGCAAGGACAAGCTTCAAGAGGAAATTGATGCATTTGAAGAAGCTCCTAAGGCCTTGGTCAAGTGGGTTCCCAAGACTACATCAAGTTCCACTTCATCAAGTACAACTACAACTCTGAGGATTCCCATCAAGATGGTGTGGATCCCGAAGAATAAGAACTAGAGAGTTCTTGAGGGTGACTCCGCCAACATATTTCACTCTTATCATTTTGGCAAGAACGAGTGTAATCAACTTCCACATATTGCACTAGTTCAAGGAGTCACAAACCCTCTTGTTGGTAAGACAAGGGACAAGGTAACCTAAAGCTTTCATAGACATCATCTTGTGTGTGCATCACTCTATGTCTATGGATATCCTTGTTTGTTCCTTGTGGGACTAACCCGTGTAGGTATTGAAAGTGCAACTCACTCCAAAGGATAGCCCCGAATGATCTACATCAACTTAGAGCATCCACATCTTCAACACCTACATGAATTCATCATCGACAAAACCCAAGGTTAGTTCATCCCTCTTAGGGGGGATCTCACATCTAGGGGGAGCTTTACTCTAACAATTGAGTTAAAGAAACTCTAATGGTGTGAACACAACAATGCTTTATGTAAAAGTGGTAACCCCACTTGTGCTTAAACGATGAGTATGACCTGTGATCAAATGTTCTAATTTGACTCCTAAGTCAATATACTCATATATAGATGACCTAGTCATCGCCAATTGCTTGATAGATGCTAGAATTGTTTGTGCATGCTTTGCCACATATTTCATTTGTCATTTTTATTGTGTGATCATGTTGGTTGCATAATTTACTCATTCGAGGACATCCACTTGTTGTTTTGATTGATTGGTTTCCTTTTCTTTTGGCCAAGTGGATGGACAAGAATGCCTAAGAACCTTCTCTAGCTATCTATGATTTTCCCATCTCAAACTCTCTTCATGTTGCATCACAAAATTTGATCAAGTCAGATTCAAACCACTCTGTGTGAGGAGCACTCGGAGTCCCCGATTCGTTATAGACTTAAACTTCCAAAACTTCCTTGTGTGTTTCGGTCTGACCGATTCACCCATTTCGGTCATACCGAGATCACTAAGTCGATCTAGGTTTTCAATCTCGGTGCAACCGATTTGAACTTTTCGGTCACACCAAGATGCATAACTGCAGTTATGCATCTCGGTGCCACCAAGTTGTTCCACTCGGTCACACCGACAGGGTCGGGCTATATATACCCATGGGTAAAATTTTGGAAATTTTCTCCAAACCCTTTCGCCCGCGCTTAGCCCGCTCTGCCTCCAGGGTCTCCGGATCGTCCTCCTCGTCGCCAGTTGCCTCCTGTTGCTGGTCTCCTCCGCCGTCAACGGGAATCAACCTCGCCATTTCCGCCGTAGCGAGTTCATCGCCGAACTAGGGTATGAACTCGATCACTGTGCTATCCTTATCTGATTCCTAGCACATTGTGTTCGCCATGAATCTTGCCATGATTGAGATCATTCTATCCATCGAAAACACTCCGTAGTTTAGTTGTGAATTGAAAATTTAGGGTTAGGTTTCCGCCGAAACCATATCGGACCCACCGAGTTGTGGAACTCAGTACCACCGATTCGGCTCAGGCCATTACACATGTGATTCGTGGTCTGATCGAGAATTGCAAATCGGTGTGACCGAGTTCAGGACTTTGTGAAACCCTACCAGTCTCGGTGCCACCGAACTGTGACTCGGTCTGACCGAGTTCACTAGTTTAGGTTCCAACAGCTGCTTCGGTATCACCGAGTTTACAAATCGGTTGATCCGAAATGCTTTCTGTGGAAAACTAAAACTAAGTTTTTAATTCATTCTTTTGCAAAAACCTCTGTATTTTGTGATGCTCATCCACTCTACCTCATCTATAATCTATTCACAGGGTCTGCTGTCAGTGTTTGCAATATGTCTGGTCAGAGTGACAGCCAGAACAAGTCAGAGGAGCAGGTTCACTTGAGTGAGGGCACTAGTCCCTCTAGCAGCTCAGATGATGGCAGTAGGAGCACCCCAAGCAACTTACCCAAAGCTGCCACCAGGGCCAGAAAGAAGAAAACTTCTGAATCTGAGGATGAAGACAATGTGGCAGTTGAGGATGAGGCCACTTCCAAGAAGAAAGTGGTTAAAAAGGAGTATAGCACTACTGCTGCAACTAAGCCTGGTATGAAGACCAAAATGCCTGCAAAGAGAATTCCAATGTCTAAGGCCAGAGCATCTACTCAAGTCCCTTTGGAATCTGAACCCAAAGAGGGTGCTGCAGAAGGGAAGAAGAGGAAAGAGAGGGTCAAGAAGATCACTACCAGAGTGCTTGGGAGATCCTCAATCATGAAAGATTCTAAAGAGGAAGAGGAAGAAGATGCTGCACCAGCACCCAAAGCTCAGAAGCTTATGGGTGATGCCATCAGGGCAGGGGTTGTTCCATCTAAGCCTAAGACTGCTCCTAAGGCTGCTGCTCCGGCTCCAAAGCCAAAACCAAAGAGGAGCACCAGGAACATCCCTGCTGAGGAGAAGAACAAGGCCCCAGTGCCTAAAGCTGAAATTGAAGAAGAAGATGATGAGTCACATGTCTTGAGGAAGTTGAAGCCAAAAATTCCAGATCACAATGATGCTCATCAAGTTGCAGAGAACATGAAGATAAGGAAGGACTCGGGATTGAGGCTATGGAGAGAGTCTGATCCATATGCCACCAGGAGAAGGACTGCTGTGGACTACAGGTTCCATACAAAGGAACATTAGGACTTCTATGAGACCATCTTGCTTGACAAGAAACCCATAGTGTGTGACATGAGATGGGTCGACTGGGAGTACATCAGGGAGAATGATGAACACTATCCAGGTGTATATGATAGTTTCAAGGCTTGTGGAGTTGATGAGTTTGTGGCTCATCATGCAGTTCTACTCCACAGCTCACTTCTACCCAGCTGGAAGGATTGTCTGGATGTCTGGAGGTACTAAGTACCAGTCCACAGTTGCGTAATGGGCGAAATTGATCAATGCCCCAAAAGAGAGTGAAGATGACTTGGATGTCTATGCCAACAAGAAGAAGGATCACAACACCATGGCACACATGTACAAGGAGATCCTAGATGCTGCTCTTGAGACACACAAGTTTGGATCTGTACATTACCTTCTGTCAGGCTTGCCAACTATCAACTGGATCCTCAGGCACACTCTCTTGCCAAAGTCAGGTGATCACAAGATGATCGGAGGCCATGCAATCAACTTGCTTCACATCCTTGATGTCCCATAGAAGTTCAAAGTCATGAGCCTAATAGTTGACACTATCAAGAGGACAGCTGCAGATCAGAAAAGGAGTTGTGGGTATGCCCCACAGATCCAGGAGCTGATCAACTCCAAGATGGGCACTGGCACATATCTGTTGGACAAGGAGCACATGCCCATCTACCCAAAATTTGAGGACAACACTGTGGTGATGGATGAAAAGGAACCATCTTATGTGCACGCACAAGCCAAGAAGGAGAAGGCAAAGGCTGAAAAGGCTACAAGGATGCCAACTACTGAAGAAGCATCTCAGTATCTTCTGAAGAGCAAGCAAGATTAGCTTGGCTACTTGATTCCCTCCACACTAAGGATTGAGAAGGGACTGGCCACTCTGACTCAAAACCAGGAGAGCCTGGAAAGGATCGTGGAACAGAAGTTCTATGACTTGGATGTGAAGGTAACTGAGATCCAGTCTGTTGTGGAGCAACTTCAGGATGATATGCAGGAGAGGAAGGGCAAGACAACCACTGATGCATTTGCCAGAGTGCCTAGAGCTCAGAGGTCTGTTGTAGTGCCTATTCCAGACACCAGAGCCACTTCATCTGCACCAGCTACAGCTTCAGTGCCACCAGCACCTACTCCATCAGCTCCATCTACTTTGACTGAAGCCTTCGTTCTTGGAGTTATCCAGACACCACCACCTGAAGACCAAGCCTGAGAGACAATTTAGTGCTATGCATTTTCTAGGAACTTTTTGGTAACTTGTTGCCAAAGGGGGAGAAAAATGTATAGATCATAGGCTTCGAGAGAGATCGTTGTTTTTTATTCTCTCTTGCTTTGGTGGTTGAACTTTATTTGCTTGTTTGAGATACTTACTGTCTGCGTGATACTTGGATGATCATGTGTGTTTGATCATATGCTACTTTAATGCTTGTTGGATGACATTATCTTTTTATCCCTATATGATCATTCACTTTGCTTGGTGATGAGTGCATGTATTTAATTATTATCATTTTGAGCGCTCCACCAAGATGTATGTGACATGGAAGAGTAACCCATGAGCCTAACTCTTTGTGCATTTGCAGTCCAAAGCAAATCATAAACTATGCACAAATTTAGGGGGAGCTCTTGCTTTTCACATACTTCTCAAAGCGACAATGTTTTTCACTATTATTATGACTCGTCGAAGCTTTGATCTATATGTTGTCATCAATTACCAAAAAGGGGGAGATTGAAAGTGCAACTATCCCTAGGTGGTTTTGGTAATTCCTAACAACATATAGCTCATTGAGCTAATGCTATTCCAAGATTAATATTTCAGGAAAAGCTCAATGAATGGCATGGCATGGATGAGGAAAGTGGACCCCTAAAAATATTAAGGACAAAAAGATTGGCTCAAGCTCAAAGCTCAAGACTCTACATTTTATATTTTAGTGATCCAAGATCACATTGAGTCTATAGGAAAAGCCAATACTATCAAGGAGGGATGAGGTGTTGCTTAATGGCGTTCTTGCTTCATAGTGCTTAGTGATATGCTCCAAAACCCTCAACTACCTTCCCACATCCACATATGACCTAAACCAAAAGTCGAACTCGGCCCCACCGATTCTTTCTATCCGGCGCCACCGAGTTCAGATGTCATAGCCACTGCCACAAACCCTAGGCAATTCAGTCTCATCGATAGGGATTTCGGTCACACCGAGATAGGGTTGTAATCTCTCTGTTTCCCTTCGTAACGTTTCGGTCCTACCGAGATGAGCGATCAGTCCCACCGAGATTGCAATGTAAACTCTCTGTTTCCCTTTTCTAACATTTCGGTCCCACCAAAATGAGCAAATCGGTCCCATCGAGTTTACCTGACCAACACTCTGGTTAGCTTATTACCAAAATCGGTCCCATCGATTTTGTGTAATCGGTCACACCGAGATTACGTTATGCCCTAACCGTAACCATATCGGTCCAACCGAGTTGCATCTCAGTCCCACCGAAAATCCTAACATTCACTAGGTTTGCTAAATCGGTCCGACCGAGTTTCTCAATTCGGTCACACCGAGATTGGTAAATTGTGTGTAACGGTTAGTTTTTGTGTGGAGGCTATATATACCCCTCCACCCACTCTTCATTCGTGGAGAGAGCCATCAGAACATACCTACACTTCCAATACACATTTTCTGAGAGAGAACCACCTACTCATGTGTTGAGGCCAATACATTCCATTCCTACCATATGAATCTTGATCTCTAGCCTTCCCAAGTTGTTTCCACTCAAATCTTCTTTCCACCAAATCCATATCCTGTGAGAGAGAGTTGAGTGTTGGGGAGACTATCATTTGAAGCACAAGAGCAAGGAGTTCATCATCAACACACCATTTGTTACTTCTTGGAGAGTGGTGTCTCCTAGATTGGCTAGGTGTCACTTGGGAGCCTCCGAGAAAGATTGTGGAGTTGAACCAAGGAGTTTGTAAGGGCAAGGAGATCGCCTACTTCGTGAAGATCTACCGCTAGTGAGGCAAGTCCTTCGTGGGCGATGGCCATGATGGGATAGACA